>NC_006687.1:50000-265000 GCF_000091045.1 Cryptococcus deneoformans JEC21
AAACAAGCACGGGACGCACAGGCCGCCGACGCGCCCCTCGCCTGGGAGACGATCCCGCTGCCTCCCGCCCATGTCCTCTCCCACCGTACGCCCCCCCCCCCTCCCCCCCTCTGGCTAATGAGTACGACAGTGACAGACGCACACTGCCACCCGACAGACCTCGCCCATCCCCCCGCGGTATACGACATCCTCGCCCTCGGCGGACTCGCAGCCATGGCGACCGCGGCGGACGACCAGGCGAAAGTGGAGGCGCTGGGCCGGGAGAGGCAGTGGTTCAGGGGGGACCCGGGCCGGAACGAGGGACGCGGCAGGGGGAAAGGGAAAGGGGGGGCAGGGGTGGGCGTGGTGGCGTGCTTCGGATACCATCCCTGGTTCACCCATCGCTATACCCTCTCTCCGCCGTCCGCCATCCCTTCCAGGCGGGACCACTATACCTCTCTCTTCCTCCAATCCGCCCCTGCCAAGTCCACCTCCAGCGACCGCCCAGACGAAAACACGCTCGAAACCCTGTTGGAAACCCTCCTGCCCTTCCTCCCCGACCCAACCCCTCTCCAGCCCTTGCTCCACACCCTCCGCCAAAACCTCGTCAAGTTCTTGGACGAAGGGAGACTGACAATGCTGGGAGAGGTGGGGCTGGATGCGAGTGCGAGGCTGAGGTGGCCGGTCGAGGCGAGAGGTATCTGGGAGGAGATGTATGGGAAGGGGAGGAAGGAACTGGAGCCCGCGCCAGGGGAAGGAGAAGAATGGAAACGCCTGACACCGTTCAAAGTCCCCATCGCACATCAACGTGCCGTCCTTGAAGCTCAAATGGAAATCGCAATCGAGCTGGGTGTCAACATTTCATTCCATTCTGTCGCTTGTGCTGGTACGTCCCCACGTCTTCCATTCCATCTCCTGATATATCCAATATATATATATATTTAGGCCCGACGATGGATGTTTTAAACAGTATGAAAACCAAACACGGCCCCCACTTTATCCGGCGCGTAAACGTTGATCTTCATTCCGCCGGGGGATGGAGTCCTCAGTTCTGGACACAGGCTCAAGTACGTCTTTCAGCCTCTTCCATTTTCTCTCTTTTTAAAACATTTTCCCAACAGAAATCCCTTCCCAACCTATACGCATCCCCCTCCATCCCCATCACTTCCCGCTCCCCCTCCGCCCCATCTCTCATCCGCGCCATCGCCCGCGATAGAATGCTGGTAGAGTCGGACACCCATGATGCGAGGTTGAGTACAAGGTACGTTTGGGCAGCGACAGAGTGGGTGGGCAGGTTGAAAGGGTGGAAGGTGGAGGGTTTGGATCGCAATCGGGATTGTCCAAGGGTGGAGGAAGACTGGGAACTAGAAAGCGAAGAAGAAGCATACGACCATCGTGGAAAACCTATCGACCCTGCACCAGAAGAAACATGGACCGTTCGGACATTGGAGAGGAACTGGGCACGGTTTATGCGTCTTTTAGATTGATTGAATTGACTTTTGATGCATAAACCTTTGGTCCGATTCCTTGCACAGCCTTCCTCATTCTAGATCAGTCATTTTATTCATCCAGTTCAGCTCAGTCCATCAAAGTCCAAGTCTAAGTCTAACATCATCTCTAGCCGTGGCCCTCACAGTCTTCCTTCGATGGCAGACGATGAAGTGAAGAGAATCAATCAACAAAGCATGGGAGGCATTTCGAGTGATTAGCTCGTTTACGACCTAAAACATCATGTAAATTACCTTTCTACTCTGAGTAAGGCGGGAGGTTATTGAGAAGGCTACGGCTCACCTGTGCCCAGACTTTTGACTTTTCTCATCACAATCTTGTACACTGCTCTCTGAGACTGTTTGTACAAAGGTGCTGCATGAATACCAGTTCGACATTGACCACCATGGTGAAGATTGCTCCTTTCTTCGCCTCTACAAGACGACGAGGAGTGATGCGTACCGGAGGGGACGATCGAGAATTGAAACTCTGAAGGCGTAAATCCGGCTTACCGGCAGAGGGCTAAAGATCGTCACCCCACGATCTGTAATGAGTGAGTGGTGTCTCGATCTACTTGCCTTTCTTCCTCTCGTCCTCCACCTTCTCTTCCTCCTACTCCCGTTCCTCTGTATCCTTACACCTGTAAAACCAATCCCCGAGAGTTCCATGAGCAGGAGGTTGGGATAAAATGGTGGTTTGGGGCTGAACGGATGAAGGCATGCTGGTCATTGTGGGAGCGATTATGGTGAAGATCGAAAGAAAGCGTGATAGAAAAAAGTGGTCAACAAGTTTAGCACGATTACACGCCAAATAAGTTGAATGATATGATTCCGCCCATGGATTTTGGCACGCGGCATTCTCAGATCGCCAGCCGCTGACCTTTTTGGTTTTAGCTGATTTTTGCATACACAAAGCTAGCCGCCGCAGCTAAAAGTACTATGCAGCCCCTACACCGCCATCCAAACCATGCTACAGTTTGTCAGAACCCAGCCAAACCAGTCGAGGTTCCTATAGAATCCTTTCCTAACACTCTTCAACCGCCTTCTCCTGCCCTTCTCTCTCAGCCCAAGCAATGAGACTCCTCATGATCCCCATCGCTCCATGCTTGTAACTCCCGCCGAACATGTATGTGTGCTATTCATTTTCCAATAAATAGTCCGAGAGATTGAAGAGAAGATGGTTGGATGGTTAGCGGCATGCCATTGTAAGGAGAAAGTAGACAACGTACGTTCAAATGATGATACAGTTCGTACAGTTTCTGGCGTTCATCGTAATACGGCGAGCTGCGTGGGTGGACTTGGTGATACTCATCGTAGAATTCGTAACTAAAGCCTATTTGTTTCATCGGTCCAATCCGATCGAAGAGAAGAGGTGGACAAGGGAATGGGAAGGAAGGAGAAAGAAAGGTCAGCACATCTTACGCGTGTTTTGGAAATAATACACAAGCAGAATAAGAATACAATAGACGTACCACCAAACATATGGGTAATCCCCAAATCTGCTTCATTATGCCCGTAATACGAGGCCGGATCAAAGATGACGGGTGAAGATGTCGTTTCATCGTAACCAGCATTACCCGACCAAAGATCGCCGTGCAGAATAACAGGCTGTGGGGCTGGAGAGAATGAGTGGAGAAGGAGGGGGACCGCTCTGATTTCGTTTTATTGAAAAGTTAGCCACAGTTCACAGAATGCGAGGGAGAGGCCGAAGGGCAGGGCGGTGGGAATATGGGACATGGGATTTGTTTACGCACTTTCTTTTCATGTCTTCCCACAACGCATTGATCTCTTTATCCCCTATCCTATTTACCAAGTTCCCTAATCTCCTATCTCTCCAGAACACCTCCCAACTTTCTTCCCATGTATTATCCTGCTCTGTCGCTCCACAATGCGTCGGCACCGGGAACCCATACTTGCCTTCATACCCTTCAGTCCCCTCTGGCGGCGGCATATGCATTTGCGCAATTTTCGACCCCAATCCTCACTGAGTATGACCTCCACGCGCAGAGGACAGGTCAAACCACTGAGTCACCATCGTCCCTTCTTTCCCGTCGGGAGATACCTCAAACCCGAGCAGTTCGGGCACGAGACCGGTGGACGTTTTGGACATGGCAACGAGAGAGGCAACTTCCCCGCGCATTTCCGGGACATTTCGATCTGTCTTTGTGAAATATTGTTTACCGGTGGTGGAGTGGGTGATAATCAAACCGGAAGTGGACGCGGCGATGGATAGCTCCTTCGCCGGGATGTGAGCGGCTTTGAAAATGTTTGCGATGGGCTGTGTGATCGTTGGCATTGTATCAAGTGAATGTTAAGAGTTACCTAGAGTGCACAGGATGGTTAGAAGTATATATACATGAAAAGTGACGTTGATATCGCGAAGATGGCCGATGAAAAGGGTTCTCATGGACGACCCCGGAAGACAAGGTGTAGATGTGATATCATAATTCGGCTGGACTCGCAAGGTGGAGGGGTGCTAATGTTTTACGTAAATGGGAATATTACATAATAGGGCTGGTAGCATTCTCTACTTCGCAGCAACCAGTGATAGGAGGTTATGCTTATGCATGAGTATGGGTTAGAAACTCATAGGGTCGCTTATATACAGACAAGGAATGCATGCATGCCTATCGGAGTTCCGAAGAGTACAAAAGAGCCGTTTACGAATGGGGGGTGTATTTGCGCACGTGTGTAGGGAACCTCCACCGCTGCGCTGTGGACCACTCTCCCGACAACTCAACAATTCGACAACTCGACATCCAAATCACTCCTTGCTTCGCTCCAGCCAGTGTCCCCTTCCACCTTTCTCCAAGCTCTCCATTTGCGATGAAGGTACAGCTTTCTGTCCACCCACACCACCCATGCTGACTCCCTCAATAGTTTGGAAAGACCATCCAGTCTCAGCAAGTCCCAGGATGGGGAGAATATTATCTCAATTACAAAGTCCGTTCCCGCAGTCATCCATCTCCTCCGCTACAAACCACAAAACTAACCCATACCTAGGCTCTCAAGAAGATAATTAATTCGTACGCAGCCGGCCGTCCTGCGTCAGATGCATCCCTCCTGTCTCTCGGCCTCCGTCCCGCTCGACTCCCAGTAGCGATCACCGACACCAACACAACCTCATCACTCCCAAATTCCTCCCATCCACCTAGCTCGTCAGATGTCGACACAGATGCGGAACATGTCAATATTCAAGACTTGGAGCCTTTACCGCCTCAGACGGCCCCTCCGGGAAATACAAGCAGCGGGTTGATGGGTCGGAATCCGATGGAGAGTGCAGGGCGGAGTGAGAGTTTCAAAGCACATCGAGATGTCTTTTTCTTCACACTCCAAAGAGAGCTTGAAAAGGTGAGCCTATTCAGCTGGCAGATCCGGAAAATTAATTAATTTCATTCTGTCTAGATCAACGCATTCTATCTCATCAAAGAACGTGACCTCCGTCTCCGCCTTCTTTCCCTCTTGTCCAACCGCAAACGTCTTCTTCAAAACTCTTCATCCACTACACCCGATACTTCTGACGGCCTCCCACCCACTGGCGCTCGGCGTGACGCAGAGTGGGCGAGCCTCGAAGAAGGCTGGCGTCTCTTTGAACGCGATCTCGGCAAGTTGCAAGGGTTTATCGAAATCAACGCCACCGGCTTCCGTAAGATCTTGAAGAAATGGGATAAGCGGAGTAAGAGTAATACCAAGGAACTTTATCTTGAGCGGCAAGTTGAAGTACAGCCTTGCTTTAATCGAGAGTTTATCGCCAAACTCTCCGATATCGTTGCTGCAAATCTTATCGACGTCGAGAATGGGTCTGAACACCTTTCAACAGCGTTTTTGGAAAGAGATCCGTCATCTTTTAGTGGAGCCAACTTTGCCTCTACCGACGTTATGGCGGGTGGAGTAGGCGTAGGGAGCAATAGGAGTGTGGATTTCGATATCGATTCGACTCGAGCTCTTGCCTTGGATGCTCTTGCAGATCTCGAGGCGAACCTTATCAAAGCCATCTCAGCTGGCCACGACGCTCTTATCGACTGGGTCAAGGTCGCTCATGCTCGTCAGCAACGCCAACGTCTCTCCCAATCCACTACCGACCCGAGCTTGATGCGTATCCTCTGGCAATGCGCCCTCCACGCCCCTCCTACTCTCCTCCCCTTCGTCCTTTCCTCGCTCGAATTGGACTATAACTGTATCGACAATATCAACGGCCGAAGTATTCTACACAAGGCGTGCATAGTCGGTTCGCTCCCCCTGGTTGAGCGCTGTGTAGAGAATTCCCCAGGGTTGGTAGAGAAGAACGACGTATACGAGCGTCGGCCGTTACATTACGCCGCGATGCACGGTTTCGCCGAAATCGTTTCTTTCCTCTTACAAACCTCTTCCAACTCATCCGCAGCCGACCATCGAGAATCGGCCGAACCGTCACCGACGGATATGGACGGCTACACCCCGCTCATGCATGCTATCCAGCGAGGTCATCTCGCCGTCGTTCAGATCTTTGTCAGTGACGAAATTACAGATGGGGACCGCGAGAGGATCACGCTCGAGCCGACAGCCATGTCGAACGACCTGATCCCCCTCTCGCTCGCATGCGAGCACGGCCACGTCGAAGTCGCCCGCCTTCTCCTCCAACGTGGCGCGAGAGTCATCCCGAACTCTGAAGGTCTTTACCCGCAACATTTGGCTGCTAAAGCCGGACATTCCGCCATCTGTCAGTTGCTGGTAGAAGAAGGTGGTGAGGAAGGAGGGGGTAAAGACAGGAAGGACAAGTATAACCTCTGGACACCCCTGCATCATGCTGCGATAGGTGGTGAAGAAAGACATCTGGAGTGTGTTAAAGTGTTGGTGGAGAAGGGAGGGTGTGATGTGAATGTGCCGGATGAGTATGGGAAGAGTGCGGGGTGGTATGCGGCGTGGTTTGGTCACGTGGAATGTTTGAACTATTTGAGAGATCATGGAGCGAGGTTGGGAGGGTCTGGAGGTGGTGATGTAACGGCAACAGGCACTGGGGGTGCGGGAGCGCAAGTGGGAAGAAGAAGGGAGGACGGGGAAGAGACGGAAGAGGAGATGGAGGTAGATGAGATGGGAGGTTTGGGACTGGCAGCAGACCCGCAGATGGGGGGGTTGTCGCCCGGTTCAGATTTAGAATTGGACCCTCCTGCCGAAGAGTTTGAATTGATACCTTCGCTCTCTTTACCTCCGCCCATCATTCCGTGAGTTCGCTCCTGCCCATTTATGAAGTCTGCCTCTTTGATCTTTTGCTAATGATTCTAAAATAAAAAAAAAGCTTGAGAGTGTACGGCCACGAATTCCTTGCACAACGATGCCTCATCCAACTCTCTCTCGGACATCGTATTACCTCTTCCTTCCCACCATGCAACTCCAACACCCCAGCTCACACTCATTCCCACGCGCCCGCTATCAAGCTCTACTCACGCTCTGGTTCGGGACAAGAGACCCTTCACCTTTGGTCTTCGCTAAAGCTGGTCATGACCTCCAAATCCGATATCTCGGCTGTGCCGCACAGCGTCATCCTCCCGCTCGCGGATGAGCGTGAAGTCTTCTCCTTCCACGCACAAGATCTCGACCGATTCACCCTAGAACTTTCACTTTACCCTACGTTTGGCTCAAAAGTCATCGGCCGTGCTATCCTCTTACCCGGTACGTGGAAGGATATAAAGTACCACAAACAACTCCAAGCGCCGCTGCTAGACCATAATCTCAAAGCTATCGGCGAGGTAGCATTGGAAGTAAGCTGTATAACGCCATTTGAAGGTGCGCAGCTGGAAATCGGAGGGAGGGTTGAGACATATTGGAAATCTAAAGTCGTCAAAGGTGATTCGGCGCAGGACCACGCCCATTTGGCACCGAACAAACCTTTGAGTGTCTTTTCATCGTCAGGTGCTGTGGCGGGGGCGATAGGAGCCGCTGCTGCAGGTGCTGTTGGGCACGGCGTTGGTCTTGAAGAAGGTAAAGTGAGCGATGTGGGTGTCAGCTCCGGTGCAGACACGGGCATGAGCACGGTGCCAGCAGCAGGAGCTGCAAGCGGTGGCGGTGGTGGGGAATCGGCGTTGGTGACAGCAAGTTCGCTTTCAGGCGAGTATGTGCATGTGGTAGTACAGGTGACGAAGGATGGGGTACCTGTGGTGTACCCCCATGGAAGATTACCAGTGAAAGAATTTGATTTGGGCGTGTCGGATGTGACGTATGATCAGTTTATGGCGCTCGCTACACGATTAGGGCTTGCGCTTCAACCACCATCCTCCTTAAGTTACCAATCAACAGCGTCTGATTGGTACAATCTCCTCTCCTCTACCCTCGCCTCTCTTACTGACGTCCTCACCCTCCTCCCTCACGAAATTGGTATCAACCTCCGCCTTCGGTACACGCGCGAGGTCGATTCGTCATCTGTTGGTAAGAAGGTAGGAAGGGAGAGCGGTGAAGTGAACAAGTGGGTCGATACGGTCTTGGACAGTGTGTATGAGGTTGGAAAGAAAGTTGGTGGTGAAGGGGGGAAGGCGAGGAAGATTATCTTTTCGAGCTTTGATCCAGTAGTCTGCACAGCCTTAAACTGGAAGCAGCCAAATTGTAAGCGTCCCCCTCCTCCTTTGGTCATCTTAATCATGTGGGGAAAATGCTCCCATGCTAATCATCTTTTATTTCCCCCAATACCAGATGCTGTCTTTTTCGCCTCCTACTGCGGCGTCTCTCGTCAATCCTCATTGCCTACTTCAACTTCCATTAGATCTTCAGACAGAGACACCACCCACGGTCCATCTCCTTATATCACTGGCGAGCATGGGCAAGGAGGCAGACCTACTAGACGGCTTATACCAGCTCCTCGGGAAGAAGAATCAGATGTGAGGTGTCTTAGTGTGAGAGAGGCTGTCAACTTTGCAAAGAGCAGAAACTTGTTGGGCGTTATCCTCGAGGCATCGACTTTGGTATGTTCACAATTTCTTGACCCGATCCTTTACGATCCTTGTTGACAAGACTATCGTACTTGTTCCTCTTGGACAAAAACAGTCCGCCGTCCCCTCGCTTGTTGCATCGGTTAAAGATGCTGGCCTTCTTCTTGCAGCCTTTGGTGAGCCTGCCGATATAAGCGTGTTGAGACAGGGTGCGGACGACGGGAGGACTATAGATGCGTTCGTCCTTGAAGGGTAAGTCGTCTTTGTGTCTTCATACTTCGCGTAATGCCTCGTAACGAGTGAGAGCTGATCAGTTCTCGGTGATAGGATTATGACCCTTACTATTTAAGGTCTTGAAGGGTGGCTTAACGGAATTTGACAGTGTTAGATTTGTTGTTCAACAATTGCTCTTAGGGGAGATAAAGCAAATGGAAACAATTAAAGCTTCTGTATCTTTGGCCGAAAAGAGATGCATGTAACTGTAATACTAGCTGATGCTGAATAATATAGTAACTGGACTTGTAAAATTTATCGAGAGGGGGGACAAATTGAAGTTAAATATTCGAGGAATTCGAGTATCATGGTGGACCATATCGAGGGAACGCGGACAGCCGACGAACTATATAATAGCGACCAGATCACCCCGTCAGTCTCGACGGTGGAGCTGAAGAGCGGATATTTGTTATCATGAAAGATTATCATTAGTACCGAACGATACTGTGAAATCAGCAAAAGCTCAATTTTTTGACTCAAACAGTCCGAATGAGAATCGAAAACCACTCTAAAATGGAGACTACCTATTCGAAACCTTGTAACATCTCACAATAACAGATGGGTGATGGTGATGAGAGGGCGTAATGAGCAAGGAGTGGAAAGAAACGAATGCACATATTACAATCTTGACTCTGTTATGGTGAGTCAGTCTTAATTCTTTGGAGCTGCAAGCTTCGGCCAATTATAGAAGCATCCCGTTTCCCATTTCGCATTATTTTTACCATTCGGCGAGCGGTTCATAAGATCGGTTACCTTCACCTTGATCCTCATCGCGAAGTTACAAAGATGTGATTAGTAGGATTCGATAATTATTAATAAGAGATAAATAAACCCATTTGCATGATATCTCAATACTCAATAATCCCCAAACAAGCTCACACAACATACCGGAACCCTGTCCCTCGTCAGTCAGTCTCTTTTCCAATACCAAAAGGTAGAAAATAACTTACCAGGTGCCAAATCGTATTTATCCCCCACATCGAGATAAGTGCCCCTCGGCGGCCTTCCGCCTTCCCTCTTATCACGCCTTCGGTTCTCCCATCGGAAGTATGTTGTCATGATCAACGCGATGACCAGACCAAGTGCATTGAATGCGATATTGATTGATGCTCCTTTTGTGTACTGTGGTCCTTCGGCCGTGGGGAATCTAGAATTAATTGGATATGAAAAAAGAAGTCAGCGCGTTGTCTTCATAAAAAGAGAGAACAACTTGGAGCAACGTACAGGAAAGCTGAAGTCAAAGAAAGACATTGGCCGATAGTATTAATCACTCCCAAACCAGTCGCTCGTTGACTCTGATTCGCTGTCGCTCCACTGAGCCAGCTGACAAGCAGGGGGAGATTGGCATATCCCGCTGTAACGATCAAGATACAAGCAAAGTATCTCGCGGAGTAGTGGGTCGTAGCGGGTACAGAGAGAAGGACGGCCCAGCCGACAAGGCCGAGGATGAAGACTACAGCGATGGGGATCCCTCGGGTTTGACGACGATCAGAGTAAGTGGTCAGTAAGAGCATGAAGACTAAGGCGACTGCGTAAGGAGGGACGGTGAACAGCTGGGCTCGGGCATTGGAGTATCCTAAATAGATGGTGAGCTATAAATGCTAGGTACTAAGCTGAACAATGAACATGACGTACCGAAACCCTTAATGATAGTGGGTAGGAATCCGCTCACAGAACCGAGGGTTAGGTTGATGCAAGCGTACCTAACTAACGTCAGATCGGTTGAACTGTTTCGATAATGCAGCGCAGAATCACTCACTCGACAGCCATAACATACACCTTCCAATCCGTCACAGCCCTCTTAACTGCCCTCCAATCGATACCCACTTCCTCGACATTATTCTCCCCATTCAGTCGCGTCAGACAGATGGTTCGTTGCTCTTCTGTGAGGTACTTGCTCGTTTCCGGCCGGGTAGGCATGAAAAAAAATACACAGACAGCCAAAATAACAGCAGGGCAACCTTCAATCAGAAAGAGGATTCTCCATTGCGGTATCGGGCTGTTGGTGATATTCGATACACCAAAAGAGATCAACCCTCCAAAAGCACCGGATACTGTCCCTGCTGCCACGAATAACCCAACACGCTTAGCGAGATCGCGCTTAGTATACCAGAACGAGAGGTACAAAACGGTCGCCTGGCCAGACATAGCTTCACCGATTCCGACGAAAAGACGGCATACGTAGAGACCAGCTTTGTTGAAGGCAGCAGCTTGGCACGTTGCCGCGATGGACCAAATGAGCGCGCCACATGCGATAGAACGGGAGGGGAGATAGTATTTGGCGAGGAGAGTGCCGGGTATCTACCATTGTCAAGGCTTGCCCCTACGCGGTAAGATAGGAACATACTGAGAAAACGATATACTGAGAAGAGCTGTTAATTGAGCTCAGGAGGAAAAGGGCCCACTTACAGTAACAAAGAAACAGGCAAGGGCGATGGAGTAGTTCGTGTCACTACCCTCTAGGACTTCCTCTTGCAGACCTTGAAGCCTCGCATTGGCGCTGCTTATAGTATGAGCGGATTGAATGTATGGATATCTGTAGCTCTCACATGTTTCCTCTATCAAGATACGCTCCGAGATAGATCAAAGTAGCAAACGGTAAGATGGCAGCGTCTACGAAACAGACGTCAGATGACAACCAACCGGTCAACAAGGTAAGGACAAACCAAGTTTCCAAAGCAGCCTTCTTTCAGCTTTCTTCAGCTCCTTTTTGTGTACCAACCCGGCATCACTATCCGCATACTTCGAGCTCCTGGCTTCGACGTCAGTACCTGCAGTGTATCCGCCTCCTTCAAATGACTGCTTGTCGGTCTCGTTGAGATCGAGTTGAGCGCCTTGCTTCTCTTCAATAATTGTTGGTTCCGGATGGAAACTCGGCTGTGAAGTCATGATTATTCCACTTTGTACTTGGGTCTGTTGAATCTGCTTCCCGTGAAAAGCTGGCCTGTTAGACTCCTCGACAACGAGTTGGAGTTGTTGTAATATGTGTTTCGATTACCTTTTGCTTACGGAGTGAATCCACAACCAGGTATTGTATGGCTTGTTACTGATTGACTGTAAAAAGGGATCCATCTTGCTCGTTCTGCCGGTAATGAGTTTTACGGCGGTGGATTAACTGAAATGCCGAGTCAAAGAGCCAAAAGAACGGCTGAAAATAAATCCGGCATCCCAGTGAAGTTACAAAGGCACGGAGCTAAAAACCAGGGCACCATCAATGGTTCAAACTTCGGACATGGCCGCTGTCTCCGATCGGGATGATCTTCTTGACAAGCATGCATGACAGCGTGAACATGTTCATTCTTTTCTGCCAATTTTCTGCTCCTGCGGTGCGCAATCAATTCCCTCATTGAAATCGAGGGGAATAAGGGAGAAAGAAATTGATGTTTTTTGTTACTTAGGCGATTTTGTGGTCGAGGAAAAAGCGCCAAGCAGCCGAAAGTGATCAAAAGTACGTAGTAGAAGACTGACAGGCAGGAGAGGAGAGAAGGGAGATCATGGCCTATGATCTGCACCGGCGGGGCAGGAATAACCGGTTGGAAAACGATCTAAAATACGTTCTGTGTTGGAAAATGAAGTGTCGATAATTACTGATGATGTGCCAAGCACAGCTATGGTGTTGCAGTCTAAAGTGTGCATTGTTATTTCGGAACCTGAAGAACAGAAATGAAGAAACGGGCGGATATGTTCATGTATAAAGGTCAAAGAGTGCGTCGGTACCGGTAGTCTCAGGGTATCGCTCAACGTAAGCACTTATGCCCACATAAGGCAGCTCGACAACCTGGGAAGATGGCAAGAGTAACTCTCTACATGCACATATCCGCGATTACTCCTTCTTCCTCCGGCACTATACAGTAGGGAAATAACTGATCCTCGGCGGACGGACGGCAGCCATCATCATCAGACTGTCCGCCTAAATCCACTACTACTGTCCACACAGTCAAAAGGCCTAGGCAATGAATTGCTTCCCAAGCGTTCTCTGTCCAACCAGTAAAGTAAGCTTACTTGGCTTGACGTAGCAAACAGTACGTATACCATCGACTGTTGCCGATCATATGTTCTGGTTGACATTGAGAGATAAAACTGAGTGTCGGGGATAATGAAACGGATGAGCGGAATTTCCGAGGGAGAAAAAAGGTTCATTGCACAAGTTACCATGTGCTGATACTGCCCGTAGTAACATAAGCGGAAGTCGATGTCCTTCACTCTTCACATGGCTGATTGTCGGATTTATTACGTATTATGCGATCTTCTAATTAAGAAGCTCAAATCCATATGGCAGATCCCACTTTATCAGCGATAGGGTCTCCACGTGAAACCAGCCGCCGACGGATGTCCGCCAGATCACATGCCAGGCCGGACGCGACGCTGAATGAACACTCGCGTTTATTACTCAATTGCAGTCCTTACCATCGGGTGGTTGCTTGACAGTACATCCGGTGTCCTTAGACCTGGGTACGTTGTAACTGTGCGGTAGTTATAAACTTTGTTGGCAGGACAAAAGAAACACTTGCGTAATAAAAATACGTTGTTGTGTCGCTGCCTCGTTGTCCAGTTTTTATCTGTCGGCCGCCCGCGAATGATCCGATCCGGAAAATTTCCAACGGGAGATAGTTTTTATTTACATCCGCGTGGTGCACGCGATTTGGTAAATAGTTACAAGTTCGTTGAGTAATGACTCTGCACAGTATGATTACCATCCGTTCCTCTCTAGCTTCGTCTATGCATTCAAGTGGGAGTCGACTCTAGTCACACGACTTTATCGTCCACCTAAGCCCTAGCCATACCTACAGTACAGCACCGTTACAAATGGGCGCGGTTACATATATAAAAGACTCGGAAAAAAAAATAAAAAGTGTGCCTCACCTCGCTTCGACCCGGATCTCGCTTCGCGACTACATGATAAATCCTTTTTTGCATACTCCACCAGGAGCTCCAAGACCCATTCCATCAACTCCATTTCTTTCTCATCTTCCTTTCCAGCATCAAGTATAAGCGCGCATAACAGCAAAGATGTCGATACCATACGAAACGGAGAAAGACAAGTCAATAAGTGGAGGGTCGCAAGGCGCGATGACCCCGATCAATGGCAAGAGCGGCAATGAGGTGCTTGTGACGCCTGCTTTGGGAGAGAAGGGTGGTTTTGAAGGATGTAAGTAAGACTCAAAAGACGTGCGATTATATTTTGGTCAGCTAAACAGCGGTTTGCAGCCGGTGGTAACCCAGGAGAAGGGACGGTCCACCGAACACTCAAACAGCGACACATGGCGATGATCGCCCTTGGAGGTATGTTTGTCCGCTGTTACCATTATTGAAGGGTGGCACTGACATCTCCAAAGGCGCTATAGGTACAGGTCTCTTTGTCGGGTCAGGTTCTGCACTGGCTACTGGTGGACCCGTCGGTTTCTGGTTAGGATATGTCTTCATGGGCCTGATGGTGTAAGTCAAATTTCTCTCGACCTCCACCTCCAACTCCACCCGATCATGTGCTCACGTGATCTGTAGATACTCGATGATGGTAGCACTTGGAGAGATGGCATCTCTTTATCCAGTTGCGGGTGCTTTCACCCATTATGCTGCCCGATTTGTCGACCCCGCTCTCGGTTTCGCCACCGGTATCAACTATTGGTATTCATACGCCATTACGATCCCTACTGAGATCGTTGCCGCGACCATCGTTATCTCATACTGGGACGCCACCACCAATGCCGCTGTCTATATCACTGTTTGCTTCGTGTCAATTATTGCGATCAAGTGGGTGACCTTACAATGCATAATGACCATCGCAAGCTAATGCGTCAAATAGTTTCCTCGGCGCTCGAGGTGAATAATCTGCTCCGTGCAGTTTTTTGTAGAAATTTGCTAACTTCGCCTTAGCATATGGTGAAGCTGAGTTCTGGTTCAGTTCCATCAAGATCGTTACCATAGTCGGTTTAATCATCTTGGGTATCGTCCTCATGTGCGGTGGTGGGCCCGTAAGTTTCCCAACTCAGTTCTTCTATTACAAACTCTGAAGTTGAATGCACAGAACCACGACGCCATCGGATTCCGATACTGGCGCGACCCTGGTCCTTTCGCCCAAGTCACCATTGAAAACGGTGCTGGCGTTATTCCAGGTCGATGGGGTCAATTCCTTGCCTTCTGGAACGTCTTCGTACAGGCTGCTTTCTCTTTCATTGGTACTGAGATCATCGCCACGACTCTTGGTGAGGCTGAGAACCCTCGAAAGACCGTCCCTCGCGCGATCAAGCAAGTTTTCTTCCGGTATGTCTTTTATTACAGATATGGCGATCGCGCAATTTAAGCTGACAGAGTTATTCAGAATCCTTTTCTTCTACGTTATGGGTACCTTTGTCATCTCTGTCCTTGTTCCTTACACCGAACCCGACCTTCTCAACGGTTCCGGTACCGCCGCTGCTTCCCCCTTCGTCATTGCTATCAATAACGCAGGCATCAAGGCTCTCCCTTCCATTGTCAATGCCGTTTTGCTCATTGCAGCTTGGTCAGCTGGTAATTCAGACCTTTATGCCGCGTCTCGTACCCTGTACGCTCTCGCGTTGGAGAGGCAGTTGCCCCGAGTCTTCAGAAGGTGCACCAAGCGAGGTCTCCCGATTTGGTGTGTTACCGTGACTGCTTTGTTCGGAGCTTTTGCATATTTGAACACTGGTGGTGAGGCAGCTGAGGAGGCCTTCAACTGGTTGTACAACTTGTCTGCAATCACTGGTATTCTTACCTGGTGGTGAGTCGAGATATCTTTGCCGGACCAAATGAACAACAGCTAATTGCCGTATTCTTTCAGGGCTATCCTCTTATCGTACCTTCGATTCTATTACGGCCTCAAGAAGCAAGGTATTAGTCGAGATGATTTCCCTTACCGTGCACCTTTACAACCCTACCTTTCTTGGCTTGGTTTCATCTTCTTCACCCTCGTCACAATCGTGAGCATTTCTCTTTTGCATCTCAAGAATTTAAACTAATCCCCCATCCCCAACTTTAGTTCAGCGGTTTCACAGTCTTCCTCAAGGGTAACTGGGATACCTCATCCTTCTTCGCCACTTACATCACCATTCCCATCTTCGTTGGCTGCTGGATTGGATGGAAGGTTGTCAAGAAGACCAAGATTGTACCCCTGGAACACATGGACTTCACAACAGGCAGGAGGGAGTTGGATGAGTTGGAGGCCCTTGACGCAGAGAGATTCAAGGCGGAGACCAAGTACCAGAAGATTATCAGTATCTTGTTCTAGGGCGGTGTGATGAAGCTCGGTAAGCTTATTTTATGAAGTAACAAATTGAGATGACGAAGCTGACTGGTCAAGTTACTCAGTGTTTATTTGGTTTGTTGTAGACCCTATTTCTTGAATTTACGCCTTTTATTGGCATATGTACGCACACATTGACGATTCCTTTCTATAATGGCATTGGTCTTCCTTTGCCTCTAGATGCGTGATTCCCATTTAGACTACCACACATGTTGTAGTGGATTAGAGATAGAAAGTACGTAGTACATGATAAATGCCATTTGGTTGCCAGATTTGCTCCCGAATTAAATAGCTGCCAACCAGAAGGAAACTGAAAGTCGTGTCTGTTTCATTTGATTTTGTGCCATCATAATATATTTGTGCTTTGACGAATCTCTATAGCCTGGGGGTAACGCAACGTTCAAATCACAGACCAATATCCATGATACACCAAAAAACAAAGTCTGATAATGTTTTTACGCACGTTGCACTGTACAACAAGAGGCATACGAGCTCGATCTTTTCAAATCTCAAACTTCACTCCGTCCTTTTTCCTCAGAGAACTCAGCTCGCTCCAGAAATCGCTTACTACTCTTCCAAGCTGGCCATAAATCTGCCGCCAAAGTCAAAAAGTACAAGTTCAACCCATACGCAATTGCCCATTCCAAGATGGCGGCTTTAGAGGACACGTCGTCGCATTGGGAAGTGGTATGCCCATTGGTCGCAGTAGCTTTTCCATGGCACTGTGCAAACGCATTCAGCAGGGATCAGGAAAAGAATGAAAATAAATCTGGTAATGTACTTACATACATGTAGGTTGCACCAAAGGCCGTGGCGAGGATGACATCTCCAGCAACAATAGCTAGCTTGAAGTAAGTGTTTCGTTTGAGGTGCTTGCGTTCTTCGTGTCCCTTGTTGAGTTGCCACTGGCATCCCATCTCCGGATCAGCGATTATTCGACCGACATGCGTAGGATACGCACCACTTCAAGCGTTTGAAAAATGGCCGATAAGGCTACACCGATGATGAAGACAAGTGTACCGTCCCAATGGACGGTGGGGTAGTCGTAGCAGTTCCACTGCACGCCATGTGTCAACAAGGTGCTTTTGGAAAAATGGATTGAGACGAGATTGCTTACTTTTGCCAGGACGAAGAGTCCAGCACAACCCACAAAGCAGAAGAATATGGTGAGGTAACCTACGCTTGTCTGTAAGCCTTCTCTCCATCGTCATTGATAGATTAAACTCACCGTAGATTTTCTCTTTCCTTCCTATATTTTCCGGCAATCTTCCTTTCCATCTCAACCACCGAATGACACATACCGATGAAAAGTACAGTCTACATTCACATCAGCTGTCGATACTTTCGTTCAGCGGCCTAAACACCCACATGATGACTATCACACATATCCCCAAGAACAGTCCTTCATTCGCGCCACCTATATCACTTATGAACGCTATGCTTGCCACTTCCGAGTCGTAACGAGGTTTCCCGGCATCGACCCATAACATCATGAGCGCCGTGAGACCACCGAACCAGACAGTGGTGGCTAGAATGGGGAGGAGGATGTAAGGCGAGTGGCCTATGAAGCTTGTCAGTGTTTGTCTAGCAAGTGTAGGAAGGACCAAGGAACGGTGAAGGAAATGACAACGGACGTAAGCGGACGAAAAGGGTTAGGCGAGGTTCCTCCTCCTGGAAAGCTAGCTGTTCTTTGTCCATGTTTGATCAACTTGGGAAGTAGGCCTTTCCGCTCTGTTGCTGGTTCTGGTTGGCTGACTAACGTTCTTTGAATCTCAAAGATCTTTTTCCTGCTTTTCTATCTGTCCGTTCAAGTGTAGGGTAGGCATTCTTACACGAAAATCATGTGCTCAGAATACAACAAACAAGCACACCTATATCCGGATCTTTGCCGTTATTTTCCATTTCACACTCATGTAATACCGAGACGAGCCAATCCCTTGATAATCGATAAACACGACTGTTCAAGAAAGATCCTCCTTTGGGTGTTAGCGCTTAACCCCCGGGAACAGCCCATCCTTTCACACCGATTCTCCTGTTCTTTGAACCTTTTATCACACAGGGAATGCCCAGGACAGAGCGTGTTTATGGTTGTTATTTCTGTGGAATCGGGTGATATTGCATAAATCTTAAACCGCAAACATAGTGATATGGTCATGATGGTGAGAAAGAAGGTCGGAATGAGAAGAGAGGGTCATGTTTGGACACTTGGTAGCGCTAGCCTGATTATAGGCCCCATTTATTATGTGACATATCAATCTTTTCAAAAATCAATCGCACGACGACAGCCAGCATGACGAGATCCCCGCCTGTCTTTGAATAAACGGTGGTGGAAGTCAGCAAACGTTATGATTTTATCCTCCTTCATCATTTGGCCCTTCCAATCAATCCGTTCTCTTCTGCCAAAAATCCAAACACCTTCAAGTTGGCCCAAGGGAGGATCTTTGCTGTACACTCGCTACAGCAATTCGGACGACAAGAAGAACTTTTTTTTTCTTCCCTTTGACCTCTTTCTTTTATCTTTAGGGAAAGGCCAGGCCCTACCCTCAATATTGTCTAGCAAATGCCAATCCCAAACCTTTCATATAACCTGGGGCAGCGCATGACCCGTCCACATTTTCTCATCTTTCAAACACGCATTCATTACCACCACTCAATAAGATGAGCGCATTCCCAGCAATCCACCAAGCCCATAGTAGGTTCTCAACAGCCCGATAAAGACTGGATCGTGGAGCAATGTAGATCGCTCGACCGAACAATTGCAGTGGAACATCCAGAGTGGACCGCCGAGGAAAGGAAGTCTATCGTTGAGCAATCTATGAAAGATACCGTCAAGCTCACGAACTAAGTTTTCACAGAGTTGAGCGCGAAACACCCTGATTGGTCGGAGGAGCAGCTCCAAGCTGGCGTAGAAGAAGAGACTATTGCTCGTACGGCTTCTCGTCTCATTAGTGCCGCCACTCGGAGCTGGGCCAGCGAACAAGGTAATAGTGTCAGCCAGCGCTAAGAGTTTATCTGTCGCCATTATCGCGGGGTTTATGATTACTTATCGAGAGATTAAATTTGCTTTATGATACATGGATGCGTATAAGACGATTTGTTGCTTTACCTTTGGAATTGTGACCCATAGACAGAGCATTTAGTCCTAGCCTTCAGGGTTAAGACTTTGTCCATGGACCATGTTGAGCCTTCATCAATTGTTATGTCAGTCAGCCAGTCAATCAGTCGGTTAACACGAGCAAGCCGGCTAACCGTATATGAGTATGATCCATTCCACTGTGATGGACCTATAGGTACAACTTTTTCCGCTCCTCGCTCCCTCGCTCCCCCGCTTCCCTCTTCGCATTTCGCTTTTCCTCATCGTTCATACACTCTTAAACTACAGGCGTATCGACCTCCATCTTCTCGTCCTCCACCTCCCCGCCCTGCCCAGCCTCTCTAAGCTGCCTTTCACCATCAACTCCAATCCTTTCATTCTCACTGACGTCTGAAGAACCAGCTCTCATCAATTCCTCCTCCCTCATCCTCACCATCTCGCTAGCCGTCCATCCCTTTTTACTCAGCCCTGCTGCAATGTTGGGTCCAAACATTTCTGTGACTTGTTCGACGTTGAGGGATGGGGTTGGAGTGTTGCTTGGTTTCGGGGGGATTATTTGGGCGAGGGCTTTCTGTTGGAGAGGGATCAGTGGGGTTGGGGAGACTAAGGAATAGGGGAAATGAATAAGGCAATGCGACTCACGATAGTAGCTCGTACAAGCGGATTCTTCCTTTTCCCAGCTTCACTATAAAGCCTCCCGGCCAACTCATCGATCCTCTTCACTCCCTCCCCTTTTTCCCCCCATATCCCTACTCTGACCGCTTGCGGTCCCAACCCGCCCAGACCCAAGATCGCACCTTCATACCTCCCCGTCGGGGGGTTCGCCGCGCCCAAAGGCGAGGGGAATGGCGGGGAATGGAGGGCTTTCGTGAGGGTTGACACGAGTCGGGGGATGAGGCCGGGGTAAGAGGGCGAGTAGGTGGAAGCGATTTTGGAGAGGACGTCGGATGCGCGGGAACGGATTTCGGTAGGGGATGGTTGGGAGGAGGAGGCGGGCTGAGGTGGGTGGGGCCCGAGAGGGACGGTGAGGATGATAGAGAGGAGGGGAGGGAGGAGCTGATGCATCTATATTTTCCCTTTTGGTTAGAACATGTATCTTGATAAGGAAAAGTAGGACTGACGTATGGTTCGATGAACAAACCCTCGTTCGCCAATAGCGCCCCGACAGCATCTACCAGATGCCCAATACTCGCTGTCGGCGCCATCAAACACTTTTGTATACTCTCACATAACCATTTCACCACGTACACCAACATCCCTGCGACGGCCACATCGTTGCGCAAAGACGCGAGCGCTGCCAGACGGTGCCGTTCCGGCTCGCTCTCTGGTAATGTCGCGGTGGGGGGGACGAGGGCGGTAGTGAGGCGGGTAAAGTATAGTTGAAGTTCTTGAGGAAGGTGGGCCCGGGCAGAGGGTTTCAGCGTCGTGCTCGCTGGTGCGGGAGCGCCTTTCACTCGCTGCGCTCCTCCTCCTGCTCCTGCATGTATCGAAGAAGGTGCAGGGTTTTCGGGTACGGCGGGCTGCACGCCTTCGACAGCCAACCAGTGAGCTTTCCACTTTACACCTGCTGAGCTTGCGATACCCGCCGGCAGGGGTTCTTTCAGGTATGACGCAAAGTCGATCTCGTCGTCTGTGGTGGTGTATATTGTCTGTGGAGGCATGTTTGCTGCGGGAGGGGGTAAGTTGAGGGGATGGAACGACGGGAGTGCCAGTGGACGAGGCGGGATGAGGATCGGCTAGAGTCATACATTATCGTTTAGCCCACAGTACATAACGAAGAAAAACCAAGAGAAGCACACACCTCGACGTTGAGAGCTTCCAAAGCATGCTCTACATCTTCAGGCATCAACGTCGACCTCTTGGCATGGACCATGAACTTTTTCGCTTCCTGGAGTATGAGATGGAGTCTGTACTCGACGTCGCCTGCGAGGAGTGTCGCAGCACCGGGTCCAAGGGGGTCGAGCGGGAGCGACTGTGCGACTTCCTGGATGGATTCCGAGGGGTATATGCCCATCATCTGCGGTGCTGGCATGGTGGGTGGTGAAAAGGAGTGGATGGATGGTGTGGACGGGAGTTGAGATGGGGACGAGAGATGGGGAGATGAGGATTCAAGACGCGATTTTTGGTTTTGTTGTTGTTGTTGACTCTTCTTTTTTTTTCCACCATCCACATATTTCCACCAAATCGCTACCAATGCCGCCGTGGAACGCCCCCCGCACAAAGGTGCAAATAAAACTCTCCATCCAGCGTCTCCGCACAGTCCAGCAGAAAAAATCAGCTCTCGCCAAATCATCCCGCCGTGAGATCGCAGACCTCCTCGCCAAGGGGCGCGTGGAGACCTGTCGCCTGCGAGTGGAAGGCCTGATACAGGATGACATCTATGTCGAGCTGCTAGAGCTCTTGGAGGTGCGTCTCTGTGTCCCGTCCAGTGGAATCGGATGGGCTAACGCGGGTCTACTATCTAGTTATATCTCGAGATGTTGCAAGCCCGGTTCAACATCCTCGAAGCATCGCCGTACGTCTTTCTCTCGCACACCTTGGTCAAAGGAAAGCCCAAGCCCTAAAGACAACTAACTTGTACTCGGCACCAGAGCGACAGAGCCGGATCCAAGTATATCCGACGCCGTATGCTCCATCGTATACGCTGCACCACGTACAGAACTTAAAGAACTGCAAGTCTTGCGGGAAATCCTCATGCACAGGGTAAGCCTACTCGTCTCTTGACCGTCTGGCGTGTATAGTCGTCGAATGGCGCTTTCACTGCAACACCCGCGCTGACATAACACATTTTCACCATTACATCACTGATTTAAAAACCCCAAAAAACACATAGTTTGGGAGAACATTCGCCCTCAGCCTGCTCCCTACCGAACCACCCCCACCTACAGTCCCCGCCAGAGTCGCACACAAGCTCAAACTGTTCACGCCAGGGGAAGAGTTGGTGGATGCTTATTTATGGGAGATTGGAAAGTCTTACAAGGTTGATTGGGTGCCGGAGAGGTTGGGTGGGGGTGTGAGTGGGGGCGAAGATGAGGGTGGGGAGGACGGGGGCGGGACTGGGGTCGGGGTCAAGGGAGAGGGGAAGGAAGATGAGGAGGATGAAAATGACGGGGACGGGGATAGCGATGGTGGAGATGTGGAAAGCAGAGAAAAGGAAAAGGAATCTCAAGGATCACCGAAAAAAGTGGAAATTCCCAGAGAAACAAAGCTGACAGAAGAAGAAGAACTTGCTCAACGATTCGAACGTCTAAAGAATTTATAGTTTTGTCATTAAAAGTAAAATCTCTTGTCACAGTGCGGTTCTTATGCAGGACAAAACGGCGTACTCGTTGTACTCATCTCATTCTTCCGTTACTTTTCCCTCCTTACTTCCTACTCCTCACCTGATAACTCTTCCCTCTCCACCTCCCTCCCATCCTCCCACACAACCCACCTCTTCCCCTCTTTCCTCCTTACCGCTCTTCTCCAAAACTCTTTCCCCACTCCTGCCCCCTCTCCATTCTCCCCGCCCTTGGAACCAGGGGTAAGCACCACCCCATTCGCACTGACATACACCGGGATCCCAGCGGCGACAAGCTTGGACAGGTCGAGGTAAATGTACAGTGTGGAGTTGGGCCGAGGGGTGATGGGGCCCGAGAAGCCAGGGGCGAGGTGGATATGCTGGCGGGTCATCTTTTGGAGACCTTGTTCTTCTGTTTGGTTGGTATCCATTAGCATCTCGGTCGATATATATATAAAAGACGGAGAAGAAACCTACTCAACGTATCCCACAACTCCCATCTCGTGCCATGGACCATCAAGCCTACCTTTCTTTTCCCTTCTTCATCATCTTTCACTTGTTCGAGATGTGCAGTCGACTCGAGCTGGATAGAGTGGCCTTGCGTTGCGCGAATAAAGTATTCGCCCTTCGGGTTGTCACTATTGGCGCTGGCGTTGGCGTCAGAATCGGAGGCAGAGGTGTGTGGGTCGGGAAGGGAAATGAGAGGGAGTTCTGGAGGGTCCACTGAAGTCGAACTCTGGGCTGGGGCTGGCGCGGTGGAGTTTATAGACAAAGAAGACGGTGGTGCGGTAAGGTCCGTGGACGCAAGGGAAGACGCGATAATGTCTATCGTCGCTGCATCGGGCTCCTTGCCCTTCTCTTGCCCTTCCCCTGTCCCAGAAGCAGCAACAGCAGCAGAAGCAGCAGCGGCCGCCGCCGTCTCACGATCCCTCTGCAATTGCTTTTTCGTCTTCCCCTGCGTAGGCTTCTTCTTCGGTCTAGGAGGCGAGGGATCATACCCCCAAAATAGCTCGAATCGCTTTTTAGCGTTTGTCTGCACGAGGTGGAGGATGGTGGGTTCGTCCACGCCTTTAAGTTTTGGTCTTGCCAGCTACGAGTAGTTTAGGGGACAGATAATGATATAAAAAAGAACATAAAGATCAAAGAAACACAACTTCAGCACCCTAATTGACGGATAGAGTGAAAGAGGAAAAGAGAGACGCACGACATCGGCAAGCTTGATAAACCCATCGGAACGGATATAGAGACCCTCCTTCTCAGCGCCGTGGCGGAGGATGTACGCCAATGTCTTGCTGTTTCTCACATCTGGGTCTTCGGGCGGGCGGGGCATGTCTGAGTAATGTCGATGGGTGGTGAGACGGGACGATATCCCGACTTTTTCAGAGGTCAATGGCAAATATGCTGGAACCAAAATGATGTCGTCATCATTTACGACAGAGCCTTCGCTGAACCAGACTGTCCCGATCTCTGCGCGTTACAATGACGGCCTGGGTGGCGTCTTCCGTGGGCTTCCGCACGTTTTATTTCTCATTCCCACCCACTTTTTCTATCCCCACTGCCAAAAAGGAGAGATCCACGACCGCCACAGCGAGCGAGTACTGCAGCGGCTACGAGCAGAGGACCAAACGACCTCGACAAGTTTGGATCCTGGATACGGGCACGGGGAATTGCACATCATAATACACCTCCAGGACTCGTGCACTGTCCCGGCGAACTGCGAAAGGCAGATTAGATCGCCACATTACCCATATATACAAGACATTTCAGGAAGGACAAGTAATCATTCGTTCGGATGACCCGTCCCCACGCTCACTCCACTTCCGCTTCCCAACCATATCATCCCAAACCACCTCGTCTCCTCCGTCGATCTCCTTCCGAACCAGTCCATGTCAATGATTCTCTCGCAAGCTTGAACGGTGTGAATGGAGAAAACAGGGCATCGGCATCCCCCTCACAGCAGATCTACGTCCTAACCGCCGACGGTTCACGCCTCTTCCTCCTCGATCCTACAAGACCGAACGAGGAAGAACCTCCACCATACGCATCTTTCCCTATACAACATATCCCTGGTAACGATGACGACGCCGACGCCGGTGCAGATGTTGAAGAAGATGGAGGTGTTGGAGGTGGTGGCGATATGCTTGCACCGACATCGAGCAGACTTCTCATCCCTGGGTATACTTCCATTTTCGCTGAGCCCTCGGGCCGACATCGCGCACGGACGCTCTCCGCGTTATCGGCAGAACGCTCAAGACCACGTACGAGCACGACCACCTCTCGGCCTGATAATCGGCGTGCGCGCTCTGCACTCTTGACAGAAACGGCGAATCCTGAACCGCCGCATGGTCACGGTGCGTATCTGTCAGCGGTGGGTCCGGCGGATGAAAGGACTCCGCTTTTGGCTGTTGCTGCGCGCGGGGGTATTGGCGATAGGGTGTCGGACGCGGATGATGATGCTGAAGGAGAAGGAGATGGTTCCCTGGGGAGGAAAAGTCGGATGAGGAGAGGGTGGTGGAGAGGTGTGTGGTGCGGAGAGCTTGAGAAAGGGGAGCAAGTTGGTACTTGGTCGGATGGATGGAAACGGTTTTGGAGACCTGTAGGGAAAGGGGATTATTGGGCGAGTGCCTTCCATTTGATATTCTTGAATTTTCCTCTTGTAAGTCTTCAAGTTGAAAAAAAAAAGTCTCTGGGCTGTAAACTCGATCTTGACTGACGCATGCCCTTATCCGCTTTATTATAATAGGCATTGCTCGTATGGCCGCCTCTTGTCGTCGGTACACTTGCAGGCACAGCATTACTCATCACCTTGCCTATCGGCGCTGTTGTTTGGTGGATAACCCTGTTCATCGCCCGATCGGCTGCTCGTCTCGAAGTACGTCGCCTATGCTCTCATATCATAACACAAGACTTTGATGCTGATGTGATGCGGTACGGTGTCGATTTTGATCTCTACAGACCATAATGCAAACATATTACCACCCCTTACTACCCTCCAAACTATCTCCTTATCACCCCATCTTCCACCTCCCCCTCGCTCCTTCACCTCTCCCGACCCCTCTTCCTTCCCCGACTTCTGCCCCGCCCTCCCCTTCCCACCACTCCACCGACTCCATCCATTCTCTCCGCGACGAAGAAAACCTCACCGCTACCCCTACCCAGCAATGGGATAAACGATTCACAAAATGCTCATATGCCATGTTCCTCGACCACTACTCCTACTCCTCCCTCTCTTACTTTCTCCTCATCAAACCCGTCATCACCCTCTTTTCAACGATCTTGATTGTGGTGGTGCTGGTGCTAGGCGGTGTGAGTGTGGTGGGGTTGCCGGTGGCGTTGAGGGCGATTAAGAGGTGGGGGAGGTGGCAGGCGGAAGTGGCGGTGGAGAATTTGTAAGCGGATTAAGGGGATCTTTTTTGAATGGATAGGGGGATGGGGATATCGGGTCTTTTCATTTAAACTCCCACTTTTTTTCTCAACATTGTTTGAGGGATTTATACTCTTTTTGGCGTATCGTATCCTTGGACTGTTTTCTGCTTGTCACAGCGTCTGTCCATTGTCCTATTGGGATCTGAAGGATCTGTTCCCTTTGGTTGTATTTGTCCATGTATTTATGGTTTTTGGGCCTTTACCTATCTACACTCATACAAGAAAGCATGCTTCATGCTTCAATGCTTCGTGCCCGTTGATAGACAACTAGCAGTTGTATACATCGTCACGGCTGGTGCGAAAGAATTGTGCCTTTCGCGTGTATTTCTCTTGGTTTTACCGCCCTATCGGATTTGGCCGATCCCAAGATTGCCGAAGATAACCGCAAAGAGTATTTCTTGTTTTAAACCCAAATTTAAACCGCATCGCACTTTTCACAATCTCACAATCTCGCAATCTCAACCTTATGTCTAATCTCGCCTTGACAAAAGGGTCTATTGACAAAAGGAAGGGCACATCCATCACCTATATCTATCAATATCCATACCGAACTTCCCCCACAACCCCTCAAGCGACTTCATCAATTCTAACACTATAACACAATGGTAAAATACGACGCTGTCATCCTCGGTTCAGGAGGTGAGCCCCTCTTTCCTCCCTCATCTTCATGCCATGCAAAGATCCGCTTGACCTGACCCGCTCAATGCCAAATGCACATGAATATGTATAGTCCTAGGACTTTCAATCGCCAACGAACTCACTTTAAAAGGTCTTAAAGTCGCTGTGGTAGGCAAGGATTTACCTGAAGATCTGGATAGTACTGGGTTCGCTTCTCCTTGGGCTGTGAGTTTAGTTTCATCCCCCATATCGACATCATCCATCCGTACTACACAAATAGTCTGGAGAGATATCGCAGAATCCCATTCATTGGCCAAGAGGGAGCTGACCATGGAATACATGTGGTGAAATAAGGGAGCGAACTGGTACTCACTTGCGGTCAACGAAGCTGAGCAACGTCGGGATCAATATACATTTGAACAGTTCGCTCGTCTAGCCAAGGAGGTGCCCCACCTTTGTGAGAGGCGTGTTTACTATTATTTTTGGAAAGGCGAAGACGCGTGGAAGGAGCCTTGGTACAAGGATGTGGTGTTCGGAGTGAGTCTCTACAATCTCGGTGTTTCCTCCCCTGGTATATAGAAAGAAAAGAGCTAACCTAATAAACACAGTACAGGATGCTCAAACCTGAGGAAGTCCATGCCCCATTTAAATATGGTGTGACTTATGAAGCCTACACGCTCAACACTCCGCTCTACCTCCTCCACCTTGCTTCTACCCTCCGCTCGGTGCGCGTCCCCATCCTCCGCGCCCGACTCTCCTCACTCGATGAAGCATACTCTCTCCCCCAATTTGGTCCTGTAGACTTGGTGATTAATGCTACCGGCCTGGGGGCGCGTTCCCTGCTTGGAGTCGAAGACCCTACCGTCTTCCCAGCGAAAGGACAGACAGTCCTCGTGCGCGCGCCGGTGAAAGAATGCTATGGCCTTGGAGACCCTCTCCCTCAACCGGGACAAAAGGCATATATCATCCCCCGTCCAGGGCCGGACGGACACGTCATTCTCGGCGGATGTTACCTCCCTAACGATTGGTCTACCAACGTCGATCCCGACGTCGCAGAGGAGATCCTTAAACAATGCCATACCCTCTGCCCGCGCTTGGATGGGAAGGGCGGAAAGGGCACATGGAAGGATATCGAGGTCATTGCGCATAATGTGGGGTTGAGGCCTGTACGTGAGGCCGGACTGAGATGCGAGGTGGAGGAGAGAGTGATAGGGGAAAAAGTGAAGACAGGTTTGGCTACGAAGGGAGGGAAGGTAGGAGGTGGGAGGAAGGTTGGGGTAGTGCATGCTTATGGGATTGGGCCGGCGGGGTATCAGGCGAGTTTGGGGATCGCAAAGGAGGTTAGTGAGTTGGTAGATGGGTGGATGAAGAAGAGCAGTAAAAAGGCAAAGCTTTGATTGTTTGCTCATTTGTGGACGTATGCATTTGTGGATGTATGCATGCAAAGACGTATGATCTTCATCATTTATGGTTTAGGGATCACATCTTGTCAGTCACAAGCTGTGATGGGCAAGCACCGCAAGAAATAGGTTTAGTAATGAAAAAGGAAGAAAAGAGGGTTGGAGAGGGCATTTAATACATCTTGTGATCGGTTGACTCGACAGCACTGTCTGCAATAGGATGAGTAATGGAGATGCTGTTGCGCATCTTTTGTGCCTGGGATACGCAGTGTAATGTGGTCAAAAGTAGGTGGAGTGGTTGCACGGCGGATATAGGGGATTATACGAAAATTCATCTTCACAGATTCCCACTATGCAACATCCCTGTTATATAACGAACGAAGCCTCGCCTCACTTCTAACATTTGCAGAATCAAAGTTGGTAAGTAGGGAAGAGTGTGATATGCATGTAACTCTTGCATCAGCCATACATTCTTCGTCACAGAAATGGCCAATACATTCTCACCTTCTGTCGGCAGTGACTGATAATAAAACGGACACAGCGGCTCGGTAACCCCCCTCCCTGAACTTGACAATGTCCTCTTCTACCCTCTTTTCCTCTTGCAAAACCTTACGATTGGCCTCTTCATCTTCCGGCTGGAGAGAATAGCTCCTGATCACCGGGGTCTGAATGCTTTTGCTGAGTTTTCCTGCGAAATCATCCACATGTCGCCGATTGTTGATTGATTTTTGCTTTGTCAGTATTGAAGGTTTCTGGCTAGCAGTCCTCTTCGCTCAACTGCAGTTTATTGTCAATCCAATTTCTGCCGGACTTATCTATGACCTGGTCAATAGGGTTATACCATTCGCTCCTGAGCTGCTGAAACGTAGCAGCCCAGTAAGAACGATTGTTGGCGCCCAGATTGACGATCCTATCGTCCTTTTGAAGCCTCTTCTCTACCTCCTGCCATAAACCTTTGCACAGCTCAAACTTGTGCATTTTCTTCTCCTTCTTACCTCCACTCTTTTGTTTTCCCTCCTTTTTTGACTTCACCACTTCTTCGGCGCCATCGCTGTCGCCTTCATGACCAAGGATGATGACGTGATGTTCGTTCTGTTCATATTCACTATCGAAACCCTCAGTCAGTACTGCTGGCAAACAAGAAGAGCTGATATAGTGGTGACAATTCACATTTTTATGGCAGCTACGGTATTGACCAGAGCATCATCAACTGCTCGGCGATCTTCGCCCTTGTAACGCCTTGTAGTCTTAGCCCCCGACTTCCCTTGTCGCTCAGGTGAGTGAGCGGAGGTCGACGGAGAAAGCGGAGGTGAAGAAGAAGTGTGAAGGGGCATTGAGGATACCTGAGAGTTTACAGTGACACCAGTTGTTTGCGTCGGATCGGTAGGCCTTCCCGTAGCGGTCAGCCCATTCCTTGGCACGGGCTAGAGCCTTGGGAGAAACGTCCTTTCGAGAAAACCAATACTTACTTCCCACGAGAAATAAACGTTCGAGGATTTCGATCCTCTCCCGCCATCACAGGCGATGTCCACATTTGCTGCAAAAGATGCGCCTGTCTTGCTCCTACTGCAGCCAAGTATTGGGACTTGAGCTCATCCCACAGTGCTGTTCGACCTTGAAGACATAGCCAGTGGTTGATCGCCTGGTGTCCATAATATTGTCAGCGTGTTGCGTCCAAGGACGACGAACTAATAGCTCACGTGGATCTTACGCCAAAGATGACTATGTTCTGGTCCTGCCAAACCCATCGCGTTTCGCAAGTGCTGAGCTCCAGACTGTGTTGAAGTTCTGGCACCACGTTCAGTCTCTTCCAAGGTCTGAAGAGCCAGTCATGGAGTCAGGATCATGGACTTATATATGTATTGAACTTACTGCACTCACCATTACAAAGGCGATCGTGTAGTTGTTCAACGATCCAAGCATATGAAATTTTGGGGTGGAGTAGGAATAGGAGGGTACACGCCGATTGGGTCTTTTGCAAGGATTTCAGACCGCAGAGCGATTGATTCTCTGTGAAGTGAGCGTGCTTCTTGACTGAACTTATGCACTGCCTGATCTAAAAGGTTCAGCGTCCGATCAGTGTGTTGATCAAGATAAGCAAGATTGTACACGCTCAACACGTTGTCGACCAGAGGAATCAAAACAGTTTCTATACAGGGAGGGAAAAGATCTTTGATCACAGGAACAAGACACTGAAAATGTTTGCTCAGTGGGGGAGTTGGGCAGAAGTGTCCAAGTCAAACCCACCTTGATAAGAGCTTCCCCCAAATCCACTAGCGCTGCAACGTAGGCCTGGGTTTGAGCTCGCGATTGAGCAGGCGGCCCGCAGCTGCCTCTTTTAAAAGGAAACACAAGCCTCAGCTGAAACTCCCGGCCTCCACACATAAAAATGATACACAAGCTCACCTCGCGATCCTGCTCCTACCGCGCTCAGATCGAAGGAGGTTTCCAACTGACGAACAGCGACGTTGCGTCGCTCTGCATCATTGGCCCCCTCCCCACTGGCCTCCTGCTCGCCGGTTGCCTCAGTCTCGCTGGTTGACCCCGCTTGAAGCGTTGTCTGCTCATTGGTTCCCTCAGCATTAAGCATTGATTGAAGTTATCCAAAGCTTTTTAATCGTCAGTCTATACAGTACGGCTCATGTGCAAGTAATATCCTCACCTGCATGCTTGCGAGGCAATCGGAGCACCCAATCCCAGATGTACATTATGGCATTGGCAGGAGTTACGGTGTCCCTATAGGAACGAATCAGGTAAATGTTTCCCCTCATGCCATTGGCAGACCTAAAACAGAGCAAGCTTACCGGTGCTGGAAACCCATGTGCTCGCAGAACCTATACCATTGCTTGTTCTTTGACTCATATGTAGCTCGTGTGGTGAAGTGTCCACCGGACTGATTTTTGGATCGGATATACGAACAACTGTCAGTTTTGCGTTCAAAATCACATAAAATGAACACGGGTGGCTGAGTCCCTTTTGACTCTTACCAAAACACCAGCACCGCTTGTCCCTCCTTCTTCGGTTTCCTGACACTTCTTGTCAGACCTGAGACGACAAAAGTAGTTCTCTTGGGAGTTGTTATTACCAGTTGAGACGCCCGTTCGGCATTCAATACGGATCACGTGCCGGTCCGGGGTGATCGGCAGGAGGGAAGCCATTGGGTGCCTAATTGTCAGGTGCCTATTGAATTCTCCATCTTGTCCATCATTGACACAAATCTCTCCCGTCAACACCATCAACCGTGTTTTAACCGGTATCGAAAGTCTCCTTCATCGATGAAGGGGGTGTGGCGACTTGCCGCGCCCTATGGCGTCAACATTCATCGTCCCAGTGGATGGCAGCTTTAGTCATTCTCGTTCTTCTCAATAATGCGGGGGGAAACAACTATAAAAAAACCTTGCCAGCAACGTCCATGGACCCATGTGATGTTGCTGAGGCCGCCAAACTTATACAGTGCCATGTTGGCAAGGATGAAAACTCTGTAGGTCATTTTTATGACTGGCCCCTCTGTCGTGAATACTGATAATTAAACAGGCATGTTCTGACTCTTGGAAGGCCAAAGAGGATGGAGAGGGGAAGACAGCTTCCAAGGCAAATCCGACACTGGGTTGATGTGATTGATTACCGGACGGATGGCATACGCTCCAAGCGCAGCCCTGTCTGTGCAGCTGAGGCTTCACAGGACTGTTGCTTAGCTCGGAGGCTCAGCGGCCAAGAAGATGTCCGCTCCCAGATCTCTATGCTGGAAGCAGCGATTGCTTGCCGTGGTCACCTCTGTATATTTCTACCGAAATTTCGTTGCGAATTGAATCCAATCGAAATGCGAAGAGACAGTAACTGCTGCGAGGATTGCTTTCTGAAATGAACATCTATTGCAAGAGACGATTTCTGTGCTTCGAAGAACTCGTGTTGGCAGCAAAGATAATTGATATCTCGTAGCTTCCTGCATACACGTCTCATCTTTCACAGTTCACGTTTCAAAAGCATTGCCGTCAAAAGGTGGATATCTACTAAAGTTCATCTCTGATCTTTCTCCGAGTAGTGATCCTATGTACTGGCATGTATCCTAGCAGCACGACGCTCCATGGCCACATTCTTTCACACTGCCTGGCTAAACCCGACGGTCTCTTTAATTACGTAAATAAAAGCATCACTCGTCACTTGGAAGGTTGGATCCGTTGGAACCAAGGCACAGCAAGCTCATGTTCCTCGGTCCGAGTTGGTGGCCTTGCGCACGGACGTGTTTTTGTTTTGTTTGCTAAAGACAAAAAGCAGCTTTTGCACTTGAAACCGCCACCGGCATGCAGCTGTTTCACCTCCACCTTCCATCCTCACCGTCCTCTCCCGCGCAGGAAGGAAGGAAGGGCGAGGGACGCGACGCGACGCGTTGTGGATGTGGCTCGAATGGACGAATGCGGGTGTGTACTCTGCTCAGCACGGGCCTTTGCCCCGCCGTTCCCTTCTCCCTTCGCCGCCCGTCGCTTTGAACCGCCGTATGTATCCCGAGGCCCATAAAGTTATTCCTTTCCACTCCTTTGTCATCTCGCCCTCGTCGGGAGACCAGCCTCCTTTCTCCCACCGCTGTATCCCTCTCGCCGGCATATTCATAAGGCAGGTAGGTACTTGCAGCTCGTTCCTTTTCCCCATCCACTTCTCCTCCAGGCTCGGACGCTTACTCCTCTTTAGTACCTGCTCCGTTCTCTTCTTGACGCTTTCACCCCAACTCTCCAGCTCCTCCCTGTCCAGCTGCTGAACATCCACCCACTCATCCTCCGATCCATCTGATCTATCTGTTTTCCGATCCTACCATGTCAACGTCTACTCGCCGCCATGTCCTAGAGGACAAGCTCGCCAATCACAAAGCTGACCCCAACGCAGCTGCAAACGCTGGCCAGGTGCAGGAGCGTACGACCAAGGGTTCTTCTTCCTCCGCCCCTCGCAAAGTCAGGTTCAACGTCGGTACGTCGCTGTTTGAAGCCTTTCCCGCTTTTCTACGTTGCCATATGCGCTGACACTTGCCTTCTCTCTCCCTTCTCAATCTGTTTTCAATCTCTCCTTTTCCCTCTGTCACTCCCGTCCCATCCCCTCTTTCCCTCCCTCACGTATATACCTTGCCAAACTAAAAAATAACAGGCAACAACTACCACGTAGTCGATGTCATTGGCGAAGGCGCCTATGGGGTAGTCGCTTCCGCCGTCCACCGCCCATCAGGTACCAAAGTAGCTATCAAGAAGATTGCGCCGTTTGATCATTCAATGTTTGCGTTGAGAACATTGAGAGAGTTGAAGTTGTTGAAGTACTTTGCGGAGGAAGGTGTTAGTGAGAATGTGAGTTCTTTTCCTCCAGTTAATTTTATGGGGTGCGTGTAGATGATGTGATGGTGGAAATGGAAAAAGTTGGGGATAGAGAAAGGAATAGATAATAAGCTAATGTGTTTGTGCGATTACGCAGATTATCTCAGTGCTGGATATCATCAAACCACCTTCTTACGACACTTTTAAAGAAGGCATGTCCCTCTTCTTTCCCCTCCTCCTCCACCTTATCCACTCTTTTTCCATTACTAACTTCTCATCCTTCTCTTTTTTTTGGCTGTGGAAACGAAACAGTCTACCTCGTCCAAGAACTTCTCGAAACAGATCTTCATCGCGTGATCCGAACCCAAGACCTGAGCGACGACCATTGTCAATATTTCTTATACCAAACATGTAGAGCTTTGAAGGCTTTGCATTCTGCTGAAAGTATGTCTGTGTCTTCCCTTTTTTTCCTTTTCCCTCTCCCCTTCCCCTCTTTCTCAGGTCCAAACGGGACAAGCTGACCCTGCCTTCTTCACCCAAAGTCATCCATCGCGACTTGAAACCATCCAACCTCTTGCTCAATGCCAACTGTGATCTCAAAGTATGCGATTTCGGACTCGCACGGTCGACACAAACCGCCTTCCCGGCGGAGGGCAATAACCAGGGATTCATGACGGAGTGTAAGTCCCACGCGTTCATCACTCCTCCATCAAGGCGGTAAAGTGTTCAATGCTGAATGCTGATGACTTTCTCCCCTCTTCTCAATGCTCCAGATGTCGCAACAAGGTGGTATAGAGCACCAGAAGTTATGCTTTCGTTTCGAATGTACACCAAGTCAATTGACGTATGGTCAGTGGGGTGTATACTCGCAGAGATGTTGAGTGGAAAACCCCTTTTCCCGGGGAAAGATTAGTGCGTTCCCTCTTTTTCTCTCTCTTCTCATCCCCCTGCCTCTCTCTCATCCCCATTCTTGACATTTTTACAAAGTAAAAAAAAAAAAGAGAATGATGGTGCTGATCAAGTTTCCATTTTCCCCACACTTTTAGCCACAATCAACTAGCTCTCATCCTTGATGTGTTGGGTACACCTACTATTGATGAATTTCATGCCATCACTTCAAAGAGGTCAAAAGATTATATCCGATCGTTGCCGTGAGTTTCATTCCCCTCTACCCTTCACTCTTGCTTCTCCTTGCCTTCCCGTTCCTTCTTTCCTTGTCAATTCCCTACCCAGATGCTGACAATCGCCCATCTCAATGTTTTTAGATTCCGAAAGAAGAGGACGTTCGAAAGTATTTACCCGAGCGCGAACCCGCTCGCTATCGATTTCTTGAGAAAGACACTTACTTGTAAGTCTACGTTTATTTCCCACTCTCCCCCCTCCCGCCCCCCGAAAAAGCCAGCTCTGACCCCGCGACCCCCTTCCTCGCTCCAATAATAGTCGACCCCCGCAAACGGTACACAGTCGAACAATGTCTCGCCCACCCTTACCTCGACGCCTACCACGACCCGGAAGACGAACCGTCCGCGAAACCGCTCCCACCCTCGTTCTTTGAGTTTGATATGATGAAAGATGATATTTCGAGGGAAGAGTTGAAGAGGCTGTTGTACGAGGAGATTATGGGGTTTCGTCCGGTTTTGGAGGGGTAGGTATGCGTTTGAAGGGGTGGGTCGTAGATAAAGTGAAGCCTGGCGAGGTGGGTAGGGTGGGTGGATAGGGTGAGGGAGGAAAGAGATGGTGGGGCTTGAAGAACTTTTTGATATTTTTGATGGTTACGTTTCTTTTTCCATATTTACCATGACTTTGTATATTCCCATATCCACTTACAACTAGACTTATACGATCAAGTAGTCGCTGAATACCTTTATCGCCCTTCCTTTGCCTTTTCGATGAAAGTACCGATGCATTGCCCCCGCCCTTGATGATCTTATACCTAATCTGTTCGTTGTACTTGTAGTAACGTAGTTTAACATTACCGAGTTCGTCCAGTTCTTCTCGATGTGGATGATGGTAGACGGTTTAGTGGGTGATGGTGGTGGATGGCCGACGGCGGAGGTCACCGCTGCTGCTGATTGACTTGATGACGTGTCATTTTCCTGCCTTCCACTTCTTCACTGTCACTCTCGCTCGTCTACGCACCAATTCAAGTTTGGTTATAACTATATCGCTTTCGAAGCTTGACTCTTTTCCCCCAGCTTTGCGGTCCTCATCCCACGGATTCAATACCCTTAAACACTGCATTAGAAAATTGGGAAATTAGGAAGCCAGGCCTCATCCCCCTCACACTTTTCCGCACATTCTTTTTACGGACACTGAACGACACAACACGAAAAGAGAAGTCAAGATGGATATCGACGACGATGATGCTTTCCTTTATGGCGATGAGCCTGAACAGCAGCCACAGTCTATCGCTCAAGCTCAGGCGCAAGCGCACGCGCAAGCAGAAGCAGCAAAGGAGAGTGCGATCAGCGCGTCAATGGCAGCGTACGTCTGTTTTCCTTGGCTTTCCCCCCTCCCTCCCCGCTTCCATCGTTTATTCCATCTGCATCACCGGTCCATGCCTCATTCAGTTGCTGTGGCTGACGTTCTCCATTCTTTTGAAACCCATTCAGATCCCTAGCGGCATACGGTATCGACGCCTCTGCGGCCGTTGTCGAAGCTCTCCCCGAAAACCCGGAAGATGGTGGCGTCGAAGAAGAAGATGAAGGGGATGAGGACGAGGATGAGGAATCCGACGAGGATGATGTCAAGCTTGTGTTCACTGGAGGGAGTTCAAGACAATTGGATTTAAGGTATGTTCTTTTTTCCATCTTTTCATTTGCATTTCTCTTCTTTTTTTTTTTCTGACAACTCCTTGGCTGATGTTTGCCTGGCTTTTTGTCAAATAGAAAACCACAACAGGCTCCGGCGGTTGTTGGGATTGGGAAATGGGCACATGCGAGTACAGGTGCACAAGCGCCTGCGACCCCTAGTACGCCTCAAGCTGGTCAGGTTACTGGTACGCCTACCAAATGTCAGTCCCTCTTCACTCCCTCAAAACACCTATACTAACAAGGCAAATTGACATCGGTATCAATAGCAAACCAAAATGACCCTGGACAAACCACCGAATATACACCCGCACCTCGTCCTTCTGCGTCTGCCACCCCTCAACCCCAATCGGTGAACGCGTTGGCCAATCCCCCTATTGCGCCCACTTCCCAAGCACCCAATCTCCAGCCGCAACCTTCCTCGATTACCAGCGTCGTCACCGCCGACGCCAACGGCCCGCCAACCAATCCCAATCTCCCTCCTTCCCACCTACCTCCGGTGACGAACCCCTCTGCCAACCCGCGATTCGACCCGTCCAACCCTTCTGGCCTCATCCCTTCCTCTGGCCAGTCAGTATACGATATTGACCTTTCCTTATTCGAAGGGTCCGGCCAACCGTGGCGTCAGCCCGGCGCTGTTGTGAGCGATTGGTTTAATTTTGGGTTTGATGAACATACTTTCCCGAAATGGGTGAGGTATCGAACCGAGATGGGGGAGAATGTCAAGTCGCTCGCTGCCGGTGGTGGTCTCGGTGCCGGAGCCGGGGTGGGGGGTGATACGATGAACCAAATGGGTATGAACGGGATGAATGGGATGACCCCACAAGCTCAAGCCCAGGCCCAAGCTCAAGCAGCGGCCGCGGCAGCAGCAGCGATGCAAGGTATGGGCGGTATGGGTGGTATGATGCCGAACCAGATGCAAGCGCAGATGCAGCAAATGCAGCAGATGCAACAAATGCAGCAGATGCAGCAGATGATGGCGATGGGGGGTATGCCGGGGATGCAGGGGATGGATCTGGGGATGATGGGGCAGATGGGGCAGATGGGACAGATGGGTGGAATGGGCGGAATGGGGCAGATGGGGCAGATGGGGCAAATGGGTCAGATGGGTGGGAGACAAGGTATGTCATCTGCCTTTTTTTTTCCTGCATGGTACGCTGGGATATGAGCTCACGTTATCGTCCTCCTCCGTCCCAGGTGTACGACCCAACAGCAACCTCGCCAACAACGCGGCCGCCGGCAACGCTCTTGCAAACAACGCCAACCCCAACGCGAACACCATCGCAAACTCAGGCTCTGGAGGAGGACAAGAAGTGAAACAAGAAGAAGGCGAACATGTCGAACAAGCATCCGCCAATCCCGCTTTTGCGGGGAGGGCACCACCGCCTCCTGGGAGGAATATGAACATTGCGCCGACTCCTGCTTCCGGTGCTGCGGCTGTTACTCCCAATGCTGGGGCGGTGAACCCGGCTGCTGCTACGACGGCAGCAACTGGCAGTGCCAACGCCAACCCCAACGCCAGCACCGCCGCCAACGTACCAACCGGTCCACGGGCAGCAACAGCCGTCCCCCTCGGCCCTCGCGCCGGCGCCGGGGTTGTGCCCACAGGCCCGAAAGGAAGGTTTAGGGATAAGGATCGGGTGGTGGATGTAGGTTCCGCAAGTGGGGGCGCGTTGGATTATGGTGGTGGGGATGATGTGATGCCTGCTTCTGCTTCCAACTCGAATGCGGGCTCGGGTTCGGGCTCGGGGATGAAGAGCACGAGTAAACGTGATCGGGAGAGGGAGAGGGATAAGGAGAGCCACAGCAGGGATAGTAGAGGGAGGGATCGGGCGAGAGACAAGGATAGGGAAAGGGGAGAATATGATGAAGAGGGATATACTTCGGATGAGAAGGATAGGGAGAGAAGGCGAAGGAGGGAGAGGAGTGAGCGTAGCGACAAGGACAAGGAGCGTAGTGATAAGAGGAAACGGGAAGGGGGAAGCGTTAGTGCGAGTGCGAGTCTGGGTCCAGGAGGATGGGAGGAAGGTGAGGAGGAGGAAGAGTATGTACCACGAGAAAGAGAGAGGGAGAGGACGCGGAGGAAGAGGTCGGAGAGTGAGGAAGATGAGGGATATAGAAGGAGTAAGAGGAGATAAGGGATAGGGTATTTCTTTGCCTTTTTTTCTTTTCTTCTTTGTACAAGGCAATCGGGGATGGAGAATGGGGAGGTGGTGGGGAAAAAAAAGGGGCTATGCTCTGTATGAACCAGAATTATGTCTTCAAGTTCGGAATGCTGCGTGACGAGTTGAAAGACCAAGACATCACATCATCTAGTAGGGTTGCATAATCCACCTTTTCTCAAGGTAAACTGAATCTATTCCTTTCCCTCATACTCTTTGGGAGCATTCAACCCCACTCGTCGGGCTGTGGCCACCACTCGCTCTTCTTGGGACATGCCGTGTGTGGGGTTGTACCTTTTGAGTAGGTCCTAATGGCATGAACGAGAGAAACGTCAGTCAATCTCGTTCGTTTTCCCTTGTTTTTCTAAAGAGCAGAGCCCATGAAATATGAATATGGAGATGGGAGATGGGACATACAGCATGGATTCGAGTAGCCCGCAGAAAGTCCCTTGTCTCCAGTAATATCTTTGAAAGTGCGTGGGGGTCGCGTAAGGACGATTCGACGAGGGTTCGGATGTGGGTGTTCACTGTGGGGTTACGGCTCGTTCTTGACTTGTGGGACTGTTGTAGATGCAAGCGTACGCTGATGGTCAGTACTGACGCCGAAGGGCAGAAGAAACAAGAGGGCGACAGAGGGATGGGCTTACGGCAAGACGGAGTTCTCTGAGGAGCGAGCGGTAGAGGTGAGGGATGGGCGTGGCGGACATTGTGTGGAGTCGCAAATGAAAGATCAGTAAAGTCTATAGAACTGGTGTGGAAGAGTCGTTGCTACGCAAAAAGTCGACGGACGGAGGACGGAGATGGCGAGACGGGCAAAAGTCGGTGGTTTGTAATCCACTGTCCCGATCTTTTCTAATGACGAGAAAGGGATTTGTAATGCGGGCGGGGACGGCTTAGGCCGGACGGATTAGGAATGGCCGGAGTCTACTTTCACCGTCTCGTCACGGGCGGTGTCTCTATTTATATCTGATATCCTGTAATCCCATCTCGCCATCCTCTATACCGAAAGCGTGTGGGACGACCTCATGCAAGCATCGTGGATAGCGGCACGATGACAGACCCACACAAGCCCCGTCCCAAGGTAAGCCTGCCACTGCACCCGCCCACCGACTTGCGTCTGGGCCAAGCTACGGAACAGCCGACTGACGCTTGACTTCACGGCGCAGGTAACCTCGCATATATCCAGCACGCCGAGCCACTCGCCCAGCACGACGTACAGAGCATCCGTCCGCGCCAAGGTCACGCCAAGCGCCATCACCGCCTCCCAGACAACCCCTGGCGCCAGTTCGAGACCGTCGCTGAAAACCACATCCTCCTCCTCGTCCCTCCGCTCGCACGTCTCCGCCTCCTCCGCCAACACCCCAAGGGCTGGTGCAAGGTCCCCGCTGCCCAGAACGCCCTCGACGCCGGCATCGGTACCTCAGGCGAGGGTGACAAAACCCTTTCAGCCGCAGCGCTCGCCACTGACCCCGGGGTTTGCGCCTAATTCGGGTAATCCCTCTTCTTCTAGCTCGGCATCTGCACTGGGTGTGGCCTCGGGAACACCGGTGGCTGTACCGAGAGTGAGAACTGCAAGGTCAGCTTTGGGTGTCTCGACCGTATCGGGCGTGTCGAACTCGAGTGCAAGTAAGGGTAAGAATAATACTGAGAACGGTAATGGCAGTGCTAGTGGCAGTGGGTATGATGGGAGCAACGGGTATGGCCAGACACCAGCGGCTCCAGTTGTTGGTACGAGCACGACGAATGCGAGTATGTACAGTACAAGGACGAGGACGGATTCGTTGAAGAGCACGTCCTCTGTTGGCGATCGAGCACCTCGAGTGAGGGTAAAGCTGCAGCCTCAACCTCAGTCCCAAGCTCAAACTTGGCTACACCCCAAATCCAGTTCCCAATTCACTTCACCACCCTCAACCTCCTCACCTTCGCCCACTCGTTCATCTTCGCGCACTGTGATCCATGCTGCCGGTACGGTAGACTCACCGACATCCCCTGTTCACCCAGCGGGCACAGGGACTGGTACAAGGACTGGCACAGGAAATGAGAGCAATACGCCGAGCCCCACCGAAGACTCAAATCTAACAACTTCCGCCCTAGGTATCGCCAACGCCTACTTCTCCTCGTCACCTTGGCCCCGCCTCCCAAGTCCTGCGCACTCATCCCCCGAACGTGAGCGCCTCCCTCACGCACTCCCCCATCATCTCCTTCATCATCATTATCATCTTTACATGGGTTCGGGTCTCAATTCCCTCCCTTTAGAAAGATCACGATCGTCCACCGACAATTTTGAGGGTACAGCATATACCCTCGACATGGACCAAGCGCAAGCCCAAACCCAAAACCAGAACCAGAACCGAAGCACACACTTGCCCCCGCATGTACCATACCATCTCTTAACCAACCCGACAGCTTCGGCACCCACTTCGCCTACCCCCTTCACCCAGCCTCAGAGTCCCGACATACAACCCACAAGTCAAGGTCCCCACCCGCCTTCACCTCTATCCTCCACCTCGGCCATGACCACCTCTTTTACAGCGACAACGATGACGACGAAAAGAAGGACGTCAAAACCGCGTTTACCACCCATGATCCTCCACCCTTCCGAGCGTCAGCAAGCGCTTAAAGAAGGGCGGAAAGTCGTCGGCTGGCTGGGGATGGGCGGCGTGGGAAGGGGGATGAGGATGATGCCAGGTTCGCCAGAGAGGAAGACTGTGGAGTTACCGGATTTGACGCCTGCTGCGCCTGGTACGCCCGGTTTGGAGGAGAAGGGGGAAGAAGAGTGGGAGGGTGAGAATGGGCTTTATGCGGATGAGCGGGGTGAACAGGGAGACCTGGGTCGGGAGGAATATCAGTCCCTTTATGAGAATGGCAACGAGAACGACAACGACAATGACGACAAACATGGATGTGAGTATAAGCACAGGTATGAGTACGATTACGTCAAGGATAACGAGAACGGAGAGAGATATTCAATCGAGAATAGGAATGGGAAGAGGAATGCGGAACAAGTGGAAGTGACGAGTGTTTTGCCTATTGTAGGAGATCGACAAGATTCAAGCAAAGGAGGAGAAGAAGGAGAAGCGAAACGGAAATGTGTCGGGGAAAACGGGGTCGAGGCGGAGGCGGAGGCAGGAGCAGGGACGGAGATAGGAGGAGAACAAGAACAAGAAGTAGATGATATGTTGGTTACGGATGCAGTTGAGGCCAAGATCAATCGCAAGGTACGTGTTCGCTTGCCCTCCCCGCGCTCTCCAACTTGCCTTTTCCTCCCTTCTTTACCGCTCTATCATTCAAACCTAACATTGACAACCTCATTCCTCTCCTCCCCCCTCTCCTCCCCTTCCCCTTTCCCTTTCCCTCCCCGCCAACGCCCTCCCTCTTCAAAAAGCAGGTAGCGGATCTCGAAATATCCAACGCCAGTCTCTTAGCAATCAACAAATCCCTCGAAGCTACCAAATCCAAACAACGCGCAGAGATTGGGAAGCTCCGAAGACGGTTACGCGAGACGCTTGCTTTCCCCCATCTCGGATCTGAAGCTCCCGGTGGTTCTAGCTCCGGCTTGGACTTTGGTTTAGGTTTGGGCGTAGGCGCGTCGAGTCTGGAAGAAGAAGCCGATCCCGAATCCGAACATGATCTCAGCCTCTTTCTTCTCCACGAGGCAGAGATGGCAGATCCTCAGCTCGATGCTAGGTGGTCCAAGATGGAAGATTTGGTGGTGGGTATGAAGAAGGCTGCAGAAGAAGCATTACGGAGAGGGGAAGAGGAAGGGTCGAGAGAAGGGAGGGGGAGGGTGTTGGGGTGGGCGGAGATGGAGGAGATGGAAGAGGTGGAAGAAGGGGATGTTAGTTTTACGTCGGAGGGGGCAGGAGAGAGGTCAGAGGAAGAAGGAACTGTCTCGTGAGAAGAAGTGTCAAGAACGAAGAAGAGGAAGAGAAAGGTGTCTCCATGGGATTTACGTATAGAAGACGGGCAATAGATGGATGGTTAGAGATGGAACCAGCGAAAGAATATTCGTGTTGTATGTGCATAATGGGTCATTATACAATTGAGTGTAGTATAGAGTAGAATCAAACACCGCTGTGGCTTTTTTAGTAAAGTATAGAAATAAAAATGAAGTGTTTGTCATCCCATCTCAAACTCGAAGCAAGCGATAGCAACTTTTTTTCTTGGGGAAGGTGGCTATGAGCGGGGAACGGATATACATGTCGGTCAGTAAATAGGGATCACTTTTTCTTTTTCATCGTCGGTTTGTTATTTCGTAAAAGGCGGTACCTACTGACCGGATGTGATGTGATATAATGTCAAGTCTTTTGACAAAAGAATCCCGAAATAGAAGATGTGAGAGCTCAACAAAGGTTTTCTTCATTGATGTAGTATCAATGGTATGCAGATGAAGTACAGTACAGAGAATACTATGCATAATGTGTGACACGATATTAACTCAACAGATATGCGAAAGAATGCAAAAATAAATAGATGGAGAGATCTTGTGGGTTATGTGGAATCAAGATCACAGATGAATAAAAACATAGGAAAAAAAACCCATCTTCTTCTGCTTATACTCTGCCACAAAATCGATTCACCACCACAACGCCCAAAGGATCCTTCTCCCTAATCTTCAGCACATGCTTTTTAGCTTGAGTCTAAGACTAGTTTATGGAACTTAGGCGTCCATCTTCTTCTCCTCCAACCTAGACACACGCCTCTCAAGTCGTTCACCAGCGAGCGACATGGCAAACTTGGAACGTTGTCGGAACCAAGCACCGTAATAGTAGAAGATGTAAATGGGAATGGCCACCAGAAGAGCAATGATGGCGAGAATGGTCGAAGGCCATTCGAGATGGAGTCGATATGAACTTCCGCCGACGTTGGTGTAGACTGAAACAAAGGAATGTTAGCATTTAACTGATATGATTAAACTCGAATTTCAGGATGCAACATACAAGGAGTGGCCTAAAACATTCCATGTCAGTTTAGACTTTTGTAAGTCGTTGGAAAGGACAGGGAAAACGTACATATAAAGCTGCGACACCCGCCAAGAAGTCACGGGCCATACCATTACCGCCAGTCGCAGAAGCAGAATAAGGACCGTAAGCCTGAAATAAAAGGTCAGCTCAATACGTCGGCACGAGTGTTGAAGGTCATGAACGTACAGCGATCATACTATAAAACGACACGTTAGCATGGAATCCTATAACGATTTAAATGATGATTACGATACGTACTAGTCAATAGTAGACATGTAGATGGCGTAGTTGGCAATGCCGACAAGACAAGAGAAGATCATAGGTGCAATCCAGTGGACGTGGGGAGGACCGAGGGAAGTCCAAGCAAAGCCGAAAAGACCAATTGTCTCAAGGGGCGCGACTAGAAATTTCATATCAGCATCTGGGCACCAAATGGGAGACCGATTGAAAAAGCGCTGGGAGGTTGAAAGAACTTACGGTACAAAAGAGGATGGAGTCGTAATTCGGGAGCGGCATCGGGATTTTCTCGCAACACCTTGCGCTGCTTCATCAAGGGAGGGATGTAAATGAGATAAGCAAGGAAATAACCGATGGCAATACTACGAAAAAAAAAAAACCAATTAGCTGATCCTTGACAAGATAGTTGAAAACGGCTGTCTTACGGGACAAACGCCAATGCCATGTGCACAGTGTCAAATCCCCATTGCTCTGCCTCACAATTAGCGCTTGCCGGTGGGAAAGCCAGACTTCCTTTGAGTGAAGCACTCACCGTAGACAGGGGTAAAAGCCTCCATGAAAGTGAAGATAAGAGCATCACTGAAACCCGAAAGCAAAGACAAACAGAGTACGATAGGTTCAGTCACAAACATGACAAAAGGCCTGCAGAACGTCTTGGCCATCTCGTGCAAAGAGAACTTCTCCTTGAAAGTCTTAATTTCGCTAGGACCATAGATGTTGTGCTCGCCGGCTTCACGACGACGCTTGGCTTCTCGGTCGAGGAGAATGGTAGCTCGAGTTTCCGGGACGATAAGGAGGTGGAGGATTTGAACGAAACCGCCAAAGATGAGTTGGGTCCAGCAAATCCATCCCCTAATTGCAGAGTTAGTACTCAGCAAATGGTACCAAGAAAAAAATCACTTACCAGTCGAGGTGGGCGGCAATAAAGGGACCGACAATGGGACCAATAACACTGCCCTATTATGGCTGTCAGCTTCTACGACATTACGGGTCAGAGTGGCAAATTACTTACTCCGACAGAAGAGAAGACAATGAATGCAACAGCCCACTGCTGTTCATTCGGATCGTAAAGATCAGCAACTATGCAATTTATCAGCAACTATCTCATCAAATGTAACTTGTAGCTTACCCATTCCCAATGTAACAGAGCCACCGGCGGACGAAATACCACCCAGGAAACGAGCGACAATAACGGAACCAAAGTTGGGAGCAAGAGCAGCGAGAATTTGCCAAACTGGATGTAATGAGTGTCTGCCCTTTTTGCTTTTAGAATGATAAAAAAGACTTACTGTTGACTAAGAATAAGGACAGTTGTAATACCCATCGTCGACCTAATTCTTCAGACCATGGAGCCCATGCCTTGAGAGACAATTAGCGGTGGAAAAAAGGCCAGTTCCAAGGAATACAACTCACTTCACAGCCAAAAGCATAGGAGATCAGGAAGATCATCTGTCCAACTCGCGCAGCTTGGGCACTGATATCGAACTTTTCTTGTAGGAAAGCAGTACCTACCGATGTTCTATCAGCTTAGATCTCGTCACAATTCAGAAAAAAGACTTACCGTTGGCGTAGACAGCAGCATTATAGTTCATAGAACATTGTACAATGAAAATGACAGTCAGAGTAGTCCATTTCTTCCTTGATGACCAGGCGAAGCCCAAGACTTCTGGTGCCTCCTCTTCTTGCAAAATATGTCGCCCGTCTCCGGTGTCTCCCCTCCGGTGTTGTGGTCGTGTGTGACCCTCCAAATGGGAAATTTGTGTATTTTTGGGATCCTTGTTCATCATCCCTGCTGGGTCATTCATGAGTCTTTCGTGGTTGGCGACGGGGTTAAAAACCTCGCCCCTAATTGTTGATGTAGAAGAGCGACCGGCGTCTGCTGGTACCTCCTTGGGTACCGCGGGAATGGTAGACATGGTCGTTAAATGCGACTTTGTTGATTAATTCGAGGATAGAAATGAAGACTGAAAGAAAAATAAAAGAGGGATTGTTGAAAAGTGATAGGCTCCAAACTTGAAATTTATGGTCCTTCGTTCTATAGAGTCTTGCGATCGGATACCGCAACCTGAGCAGCCCCAATCATTTTTAGCAGCCGACTCGTCATTTCTGACACATAACACAGGGGGATATATTCCTCAATCCCCTATGGACCAGTCAGCCCTTTCAGCTGTTAATTTAGATGAAATTGTCGGGGAAAATTCAGCTTAAGCTCAAGGACCGGGAAGACAAGGACTAGGAAAGGGAAGTAAAAGAAAAGGCATGACGGGCCGACGGATTGACAATCGAGACTCAAAATCATTATAGGCATGACGTCACATAATCATTTGTCCCTGAGTAACACCGTGGCCTTCGGCGGCAACGGCTTACCTCCCGGCGGCAGTGGACACCCTTTTTCCTTCAAAATTAAATTTAACGGAGGAAGAAGGTATAGAGAAACGGCCGTCTCCTGTTCTTATATTTAGTAGTTTACGAAATCCAGATAGGAGACATGTTGTTCGAGGAAGGCCTGAATTCCCCTGTTGTCCAAATTGACGTAAAATGTGCCAGCAGCGAGCAGTGATCAATGAGCAGATTCGCCTCTTGTTTTCGCCTCTCGATGCTCCAATCTTTTTGTGGACGACTGACGTTCGGCATCGGCATTCGGCACTGGCATTCGTACCTGCATGCCAACCCCCGTCGCACTCCATTCACCGTTCAAAAATTGGAAGCAGAATTTCAACAGCTTTGTAATGCCCTGAATCCCTCAAATGCATATGATATATGGAATTTCGGTTTTTAAAAACTACTGTTGAAATGCACTTCAACAGAGATCCAGAGTTAGAACTGCTTTACCGCAAGAACACAAATGGCGACTGGAACAAACCGATCGGGAATGTCGTCCTTTTCTGTATAAGTTCCTGCCTATTTTAGTTTGTAAACTTGCGGAGAAGGAAGAAATCACGGAGAAATCTTTCAAGGCAAGTAACACAAGCGAACCTCCCTTAAGGCCCTTGCAGGAATGGTAGGGAAAAGTCAATAGGGACCCCTCATAAGCCTGGGGAGATAATGGGGGGGCAAAAGGGGAAGAAGAAGGGGCCCGCCCGTTTGTACGAAGGCCAGCCTGTTAAAAGGCATTGACTGATGATGACTTTAGCCGTCAACTGTTAAATGCTAAATCATCTTTGTTTGTTCCTTCTTCTTGCATTTTCTTGTTCTGTTTTTCATGTTCCTCGTTCCTTGTTTGTTGCGTTCGTTGCGTGACTAACGCTAGTAATAGCTTGGCTAGTGTCTTGCCGGCGGCTGTTGCCCTTTCTATATCCCTACCCGACACGGCTTTCGGGAAATGTTGGAAAAAGCAGGTCTGGTTTCCTCTAGTATGAGTTTCGAACGAATTTCCATTTCGTCTGCCAACCATCGCCCCTAACATTCATTAGTCATCTACGTACTTGCAGTACTTTGCGTATGATATTGTAGCTCATCTATCAAACAGAGTGCACTCGGCCGATGACAGACAGGAGGGAGAACAGCCAAGACGGAGCCCAGCAGACGGAGTCACGCAGGTCGTAGTGATATGCCCTGCCAGGGTTTTTCGTTTTTATTACGTAATATGTGCATCGGTTAATTGGTATACTTACGTAAGAACAGGGTCTGACAGTCCGACTCGACCACTCACCGACAACTACGTGTGTTACTCACGCAAGACCTACCATCATCATCACCTGCTTCTCCGTTCCTTCTACGTTCTTCACCACTGCCCATACTTTGCGACCCAATGGCTTAGTCTTACGACGTTGACGTCTCAGAAATGAACCAGACACCATTTAGCACAAGTACAATCCGACTACTGTGCTTCAAAGTTTCGTCTTTGGCATCACCATTCGTCAACCTTACATTTATGTATCCGGCGCTTACCGAAGATCTCAGATAGGGGCAGATCCCCTACACTACTCATTAACCACTTTTCGTACCAGACAGTATACCATGCGACCGATATTACGCCCATACCACTGGTAATAACAGAATGGACGATCGGACTTGTTCACTTTTCTCTATATTCCTGGCGAAGTTCACAACCGCATTTTCTTCTCCTACCCTATAGTTATCAAGCTTTGTGGCCATCACCTGTCGGCTTTTTGTTCTCTCCCGGCAAGCATATTCAAGACACGCACTGGAGCTTTATCGAAAGCTCACTTTAAACGATCACAATTGCGCTTCCTTCGCTATGGAGGCTTTAGACTATGATGGAGATCATGATGATCATAAGGGACATCCTGGACCATCGAGGAAAAGCCTGCAATGATTAAGAAGGCACTAGAAGGCAAAGAAACACTAGAAGATTGTGGCTACATTCCGCTTGAGTTCAAACCTATTGTCTGAAAAATCTCACTTAGATCTTGCAGATATGTGCAGGTGGAAACTGTTGATGTCTGTTTAATCGCCGAATACGCAACAGATACATACGTCAATTGTGCGCTGCCACGCTGAAGCAATCGAGAATATCTCGTAGGTGAAAAGAATCTTTCGGTACTGTAACAGCGGTCTGCTGTGCTCCCTCGTTTACATGTCTGCAGAGAAGCAGCTGGTCACACAGTTGGAGGGTTTAGGACTCACACCCCTTCCCAAAAGGATTCAGACGACGCGATATATGCCTCTCACGCATGCTTTGCGTTCATTAACTTGCCTGATAATATCAACTACTCCAAAACTTGCTTCATTCAGCAGCTAGTATATCTTCTTGGTTGATATAGAGGCCAGGTCACCATTGACAGTGGAGGACTGGTCTTGGCATGCCGCAATAGTTGATCTGAAGCGCTTATACAATCTCACTGGACGAAGGAAACAACTTGATCCTATACATGGCTCCGAAGGTGCTCTCGCATTATGAAGACAAGTGAAGCTCTGTCTATTTATGCGCCGATATACAAATGGTGGTATTTCGTATTTCGGAGGAAAATAACAAGTGAGTATTACATATATTATCTCTTCCATTCACTCCCCTTATTATCATATGCTGATATTACCACCAGTTACTCAAAAGTCATTAGCTTCACCCACTATGGTAATGGTGGTGTAAATGACGACCGTTGAACACCTCTCCCTGTCAAACGGAAAGCATTGGCCCTAACGACAATGGTGAAAGAGCAGCTGAAGAATGAGTTGGACTTTTCTGGTATTACAAAGGACGACATTGATTACTGAAGGCCCTTGCAATTGTAAAATTTATAGCCCGATATTTTTAGACTTGTGAGTGCATCTCGGTCGGATCATGACGCGAAGTGAGGACATTCTGATTTAATATAGTTTGGGTGGAAATGAGTACACGCCTTATGGGCCTTGAATGAGAAGCGGATTTGGCGACGCATGTTCATTTCGACATATTACAACAAACATTATTGTATATCTTCTTCACGTCATTTCGTCCGATCGCCGCCATCTTAATTTTATGCTGTATATTGGGCTACAAATGTACATTTGGGACATATCGATACAACAGTAATCAAATTATCGTAGTGTCAACGCCTTCCTCCATTACGCAGCTCTCCCTTTTACTGTCCGAACCTCGAATCACCACCATCTCCTCTTCTCCTCTACCGAAAACCGTATAGGGAAGATGTTTCTCTCCGGCGCATACGCTACGGTCTGCAAAACACGTGTTCGCGTTAACTTTCTTTCCTTTCGAATCTCTGAACACACAGTTATGATCTTTCAAATGGCGCAGGGGAAAGGGCAACGTACATCACAAATAGGGCAGTACTGCCCAACGTAAGGATGGATCGTTCCTAACTCATGGCTGCACCATTTGCAGAGGTAATAATAAATGTAAGTAGGGAACGTCATGATTCGAGTCTCGGAGCTGGAGGGAGAGGGAAGAGACATGCAAGAGGAGGAATTCTGTACGTGTTTGCGTGTCAGGTGGCGATTGCACTGGGATGGATGAGATTATGAGCACTGAACAGTGAGACATGCGAAACAGGGACATTCGCAGCTGCTTGTTTTATACGCCATCTTCTCTTCCTGAATGCTCATTGATACCTATGCAAAAGCGAACAACACCTCCAAACCCAAAAGTAATGTGCTGAAGAAGTGATTATGCTTCTTTCGTATTTCTCTTCTCATACTACCTTTGACAACGTTGCTGTTATTGTTGCATCGTTAATACTAATATATTGTATTACCAACACGAGATGGGCTTGCTGAACACATTCAATTCATTTATCACTCAATGCGGCCTATATTGCGAAGTTCAACACAAACCGTACCGAATGGGGATCTCTCTTGTATTTGTTGCTTCCCTTTCAATGCATGGTATCAATTTTCTGACAAATGATCAAAACAGTTCTCCAATGTACCTTATAAAATAATGCCACGGCTACGTATATATATGATACACTGCATGCAATCATATATCGTATGTGATTGTCCATCTCAAGGGCATATACGAAATCTAATATCTCTTCCAACCTACTCCCCCAACGACAAAGTTTCTCAACTCAGAACACGGGAGCTTTGAACCCGAAGGACGTGAAGGTCGTGTTAGGACCAACCACGTTGTACAGTACGAGGGAGGCGTTGTTGTTAAGCTCTGGGGTAGGTCCGTAAGAGCTATATCGTTCATCTGGTCAGTGGATGTGTGTAGATAAAGAAAAGAGAGAGAATGGTTGAGACGTACTTGCTTCCATCAATCAAAAGAGCATGGTAAACCCCATCAGTGACAGTCATCCTGTAGCATATATGTGGTTAACATATCACCATATGTATGCTTATAAAATAAATGAAGGTGGCTTACTCAAAGTATTGTCCTGAGGTAGCAGCGGAGTCATAGTCATACTGGCAGTCTGCAAGCTTTAACGATGCTCCTTCATATGGTGATTTGGAGGCGGTAAGACACTGAATGTTGGGCGAGACGTTAGTGTACGTCACATGGCCGTAGAACCCGCTCGGTCCATTGCCGCTATAGCGCTGTCAGTGTCCAGCGTAACTAGAAAAACGAGAAATTTTAGTTAAAGGACTTACAGCCCATCAAATCCATTTCGCTGATCATCTTGACAGACTTCGAACCCAAACAACTCTGTTGTTCGGCATTCTCCACAGTTTTCGATTGTCCCGTCTTCAGCGAGTCCTAAACGGGTCTCATTGTAATCTGTGTGCTGTGTGCTGGAGTCGAAAGAGGTGATGTTGGAGTATAGATGGATGAAACCGCGAGAACCAGAAGAGGTGAAGGGGCCTACGTTGGCCAATCGTCAGTCATAACTCCACGAGCGAGGAACTACAAAGGCAGGAACACAAGACGCACCACCGTACTGAAATTGGACACAATTCAGAGTTTCCGACCATCTTTTGGTTGGCGCACTGAAAGCCAGGGGGAGGAGCGCGATGAGGGCAAGCTTGTTGAACATCTTTGGAAGTTTACGTTAAGGCTATTTATAAGTAGTTGATCGTTGTCGGAATCGATGATATTAATAAGTTGGAGCTGATGAAAGAGTGCGACCAACGAATCCTTGTACGTATGAACACTTCTTAAATATCTTTTAGCAATCGCACGCATCTGTAGTCACGGGTTCTTCTGCCAAGATTAGTTGTACAGCTTTTTCGGGCACACTTTACGATCATAAGAATGACACATGCCCTGCATGCCGTATTATTATTGATCAAGAAAGGCTATCCGCAAGCCATCCTAGGTGAGGTCATAATAAGGTTCCATGCGATATCGAGCTGTTATCAAGGAACAGCCTCCCTCTGGTGCGTGCCTGAATTATAATCAGCTTCCGCCATCCGCAAGTAGGGACGAAGCGGACCACTTTTCGGCTTTCGGGCATCATCCGTCGTGGCGCCCGGATTGGGTTAAATAGCAAGCAAACGGTGAGCGGGGCAACTTGGATTTATGAAAACCAGCAGATGCCGGCCTAATCAGTTGAACTAAACAGTGTAGACTACGAAACCTTCTTCCTGGTGTTATCGAAACATAGCTTCCGACGAACAGCACAGACAAAAGAGAAGAACTAATAACGTCTGTTTTTTGTTGGCAGCCTCAAACTTCGGGTTAAGTTGGGTGATGAAAGTCATAATGAATGATTGTTAGCTTGCTGCAATCATGCCGAGAAGAAGGCCGCTTCCCCGAGGCAATGCGGTGTGCTTCAGGCGTTGTTGAGGAGCGGCTGGCCAGAGGCATTTTTTTTGCTTCCTGTTCTTTGCTCTCCGCCCCTCATCTTTCCTTCAAGCATCCTATTAGGTGCAGACTGGTTAGGATGCAAGTACATATGCACGCGGCTGAGTGTATAGGAAAATGACACAATGAACGCAGCATGTACGCAACATATATAGGTGACAAAGGATTGAGTCGGAATCGCTAAATATCCCTACGGCCGTTCCGTGGAGCAATGAGATCACCGAGCGAACACCGAGCTTTGTGCCTGGATTTGTGGGCCTAAAGTCTTGATCGAGCGGTGAACTGTATGAAATGCCTGGAATTGCGGCTCCCAAATCTCATTCCTTCCCAGTTTGTCTCAAATATTTGGGACTTACCTTCGTCGTTATTTATCATATTTTGGTCTTTTGGCTTGACGCTCGTCGTGCTTCGAGTACAAATCAACTTATAACCGGCGGGTTTTTTATGATTGTCGCCTCTTTTGCATTTGTTGTTTCTTTCTTTTTGCATCTTGTATGCTCACATAATATTATTGACAGGGTGCACAGACCCACTGTTGTCAAGCAAGACATTGCGGCCGTAAACTAGCCACACCGCGCAATGTTTTTACCTACCGATCAACCCATTCAGCCTCGACGCAAACTTACTCGTTCCGGCGAACAGCTTAAACGCAACGCTGCATGTTTGCCATGCCGTCGCCGTCGGATCAAGTGCGATGCCGGAAAGCCTCATTGTTCATCTTGCGAAAAGAGCTACAATTTCCTGAGGAGGTCCCAGCCAGACGATGAGAGGGATGATGGGGGGATACGATGCTGGTACAATACAGAAGTGGATGAGCAGCCAGTGATTAGTGTAAAGAGAAAGAAAACAGATGATGGCAATGAAGACAATCCGAAAGATGAGATGATTAAAAAGCTTGAGGCGAAAGTCGGTAGGTCTGGTCGCCTTTTCCCAAGATCGAGCTATGCTGACGGTACTGCTATAAAGTTGAACTACAGAAAGCCTTGGCCGCGGCTCCGGCTCAAACTTTAGAGACACGGTGCAGTGGAACTTCTGATAATAGTAGCATTGGGCAGTCTACCAAGGGCTCGCGTCCGGAAGTATTAGCCAATCCGACTGAATCTTTGGAGTTTGACGGGAACAACCATGTCCCTTCGTATAACGCGTCATCTCAGTGTGCAACTGTATACAACAAACATCTTTCCAAGGATTTGTTTGAAACTCAGGCTGTCAACAGAAAAACAGCCTTGAAAAGCTCGGCTGAAAAGTACGCAGGTAGCGCTGATAAGTCGCCGCCGAAGAATGATACAGTAGATGGAGAAGCTGGAAGTATTGGACAGCCATTATTAGAGCTTCTTTGGCCAGGGTGGCCCTCAACCCTTCCTATGCCTTGTATGTCTTCCCTTTCTCTTGCAGTGTGTGCCACTCATCTACACTCGCTGATGTCGTTCTTAGCTACCGTTGAACATATGTAAGCTTCTTTCGCGAAACGCAGAAACCATGGATGCTGACATGCAATAAAGGGTTGACACGTTTTTCTCCTCTGTGTCATCCATTCCCCAAATCCTCAACCGTACAGAATTCCTCCGTCGTCTCGCACTCCTCCCCTCCCATCCTGAGTTTCCTCACCGTGCATTACTCCATGCGATCTGCGCCGCTTCCGCTCGCTTCTCGGCTGCGGTCACCACCCGATCTATCCCTGATATGATCATTAAAATGGACATTGACGCAAAGACAGCTAACGGCAAGGGCTGTTGGGAAGATATCAAGGACGAAACATGCTTCGCAGAGAGAAATGCTAGGTACGCAATGAGGTTTCTGGATTATCACCATGTTAGTGGCAGAGGATTGCTAGACATCTGTCAGGCCATGGTGAGCCCTATTCCTCGTTCGATTTTATGCATGTCGCATATTCAAACTTGTTAAACAGCTCATCATTGGCCATTGGTGCCAAAATAACGCCCGGTACGTACCGCTACCTCTATTCCAGTCCCTTTTTGCCCCTACTGACCTTTCTTCTCTAAGCTGGATGGACGCATGGGTCCTTATTGGTGACGCTATACGACTCGCGAGCTGCCTTGGACTCACATCCTTCGTCCCTCGCCCTTCGCAATGTTCTCCACAATTACGTCAGGTCATCCTTGATACTCCCAGGGACGACGCCGAACGGGAGGAGAGGGCGGCAACGGTATGGATGGCGTTATGCTATGAGAATGCACTGATGTGTTCGAGTGGATGGTCAGGGTCGATGATAGTTGATGATTTGGTAAGTAATAATATTCCATCTCATTGTTATCTGTAACAGATAAGACGATGAGAGCTTACAAATATTTGTAGACAATGCCTCTGCCCGCATCTAGGATTGATCGAGAGAAAGGGGTACGTCTATCTATCATATAATTCGAAACCCTCAGACTGACCATCATGGGCAGGGGCCTATACCTTTAAACCCACAAAATTACCACTCTCCTGATATATACACTCAGTAAGCTTCTTATCTCTGGATCATGTCCTTATACATCAGATCTGACCGTCCTCAAGTCATCCAGTCGCAGATGGCTTCGTAATGCTCTGTAAAGGTAAATGAATAGCCCATATTTCAAGCCCAAGCCCTCCCATCACAGCTGTTGACATTCCCATCCCTCCTATAGCCAAGATTCTTATGGGGCGAGTTGCACGTTTCGTCAGACGATGCCGCAGGATGTCACTCGATGAGAAGCAGACAGCCAAGAATCTTCCAGAATTTGAAGCTCTTGACCGCGATTTAAATCTTTTCCTGTACGTTTTAAACGTTTCTTTAGTGATTGCGCCGTTGTTCATGAGTGGTTGAACAGAGCCAACTTTCCACCATCGTTGAGAGACCCTGTGCAGTACATGACAGGCCACTCAAAAGTACTCGATGCAGATCTAATCGTTAGTGTTTCTTTCCCCCCATGGGCTAGCAATTACTAAATTGTCGCATCTTTTATCACATCGTCATGTAGAGCGCGCATCTCGTCCCTCACATTGCAGCCATTCATCTACACGAGCCATTTGCAGATATCGCCGACCCGAATTGCCCTTCGGCCCGCCGACTTTTGGATGCTGCGCAAGCCTGCCTCAACGTCCTTTATCAGATGTCGAATTTGAGTGCACCTATATTCTATAGTTTGACAGCCATTTCTTCTTGTAAGCTCAACTCTTGCGACTCTTGTGATCGGAAATTATAAGGCGGCGTAATGAGAGGTAAGCTCACTTGAGAATCAAACAGGGTTCTTTTATACTGGCGCAAAAACATTGATCCTATTCTACCAACACGCCCTCGAGAATAGCAATTTCCAGGATGCGCTTACGCATCACCAAGCAATCACTGCATTCAGAAATGTCCTCATTGCTCTTGCTCCCGGCAACGCTCTGGCCTCTCGTTACGATACGATGCTTAAAATGATGATGTCCTCCATCGAAGAAGAGGTGCTTGGGCAATCCATCGTTCTGTATCATCATCTCCCAAGCAACAAACACTCTACCCAGACTTCTAATTCCTCCTCTGATTCCTCGCCTTTATCAAGCACTTCATCTAACCCTTCTTTTGGACCCCTCACACCGGCAGAGCCTCCCGAAGACACCTACTTGCCCGCTTTAGTATCGTGTTTGCATCCCGAAGCCATGTTCTACTTGGAACATATTCAGAAGAAGTTCTTGGAGCGGTGCAAAAACCCTTCGGAATATGAACGGCGCACGGCTTTTCCGGCTAACGACATAGGTAGGAGCAAGTCTATGGGCAGAAGCAAGGAAGGAGCTAGAAAAGGAGAGGGAGTGAGAAGTTTCCATGAGATTTTGGATATAAAGAGAGGCTGGGTTGGCGGGCGTAAGAAAGCTAGGATTTTCGAGCCTGGGGTCGGCGCCAAAGCTGATGATAGTGGAGGCCTAATGGACTTGGGAAATATATCCAGTCCGAGCCAATGGCTTAACAGAGATCAACCAGCCATGGGACTACGAGCGAATGATAGGAGCGGGAGTCTCTTTTATGATTTTTCATTTTCACCATTCAACACATCCTTTCCCAACGACGATACTTTCGCTCTTGATCCCTTATCTTCCACATCCAATTTCTCTCTGCAAAACGATATGGCACTAACCTTGCCCAATCTTCAGTGTACCCAGGCGACTTTACAGAACTGGTTAGAAGTGATGCCGTCAATGATGTCTACTGTTGCTTTTAATTCCAGCTCCGGATTTGGTCCTCGTCACTCTGGCACGCATTGCGGTTCTGGCTATATAAGTGAAGAAACAGACGACAAGACTGGGTCCACGACATGAGGCTTTGATCATGACCATATACCCCGGCCCTTTTAGGGAAATGGTTTTGTGAGCTCTGGAATGTCAACCGTGGAAGGGAATTTACTTTGTTTGGGTTGTGACGTCTTTGGAATAAAAATTTTGTATCATGTGGATACACACATTCATTTATTGTATATTTATGATTCTTATATCGGGAAAAGAACAGACTGATAATATCTCTTTCTGGATCAAAGGCTGTATTCATCTTGCGCGCGATGTATAATTCTCCTCTTGACCTCTTAAATTTTACATCACTGGTCATCGAATCACCCTATCAAACCTACCCATTGTCCTCGAAAGGCTAATTCCATCTCCGGGTCCCGATAAAAGTTATTCAGAGGAGGGGGGGAGGTCAAATTCCACTCGTACAAACGATATTCTCACATCTACTATACGCCGTGTCACAATGGTTTCATTATTGCTTCACACCTTCATTCACCTTGCAACCTGATCATGCTGACCTGAAGTCTTCATAAAATCAATGGCTTATCGTGATCGAAAAGTCCTGCATACGCTGTACATGAGCGAGTAGCAAGGACTCACATAGGTCTACAAACAAGATCGATAAATGCAGTGCTGAACGCAAGCTGCATCTAATGACGTACATATACAACATGTACTTACTAACACGCACAAAAATGCACGTACAAATCTATCCTTAGGGAAAAAAAACAACGACATATGCAAACATCCGATGGTCACAACCCATTATCTGCGCCACATGGAATCGGTCTCAAACAGAAGACTCCTTAGGCCTTCTCAAGTTTTCCTCACTCAACATTATATCTCCTTTTTCATCGCTATCGCTCTCCACCCTTCTTACGCCAATCGAAGGAATGTCTTTTTCTTGATGATCCGGCTTGGCTGATGTTTCTGTTTCCACTTTGATTCCCAGAGGGGGAGAGGGGGAAGAGGATGGGGAGGGAGAGGGAGAGGGTAAGCGCATTGACATTGTATTGTCGCGGTGCCGTTTTTGTAAAAGGGGGTGATGGCGGCTCGAATACGACAGAGGTTGGGGATGTAAAGGCAAGGGATGGTGAGGAGAAGTTGAGACAGTTGGACCGAACGTGACTGTCGCCCGGCGTTGTGGATGATGTCTGCTTCGCCTGAGCAGTGGTGCGAGAAAGTTTAGCGAGTCTTGTTTTGCTCCCTGACTGTCCCCCTTCTTTCCTCCCTCTGTCTCATCCTCGTTGTCCTTCCCGTTATCTCGTTCATCGCCACCAGATAGCTGCTCTCCGTTCACATCCCTGGAGCCAACCCCAACCATCACGCCTCCATCAGGCGCTCTCTCAGCTTGGGCTTGGGCTTGGGCTCTTTTTCCCTCCCCTCCCCCTCCTCTTTCTTCAACAATGTCATTCTCACTGCCACCACCCCCGTGCTTGACCCTTTCTTTTGATGTTGGATCTTCTCCAACGCCTGGAGGCCTCACGGCTGGTTGTCCGATAGCGAGTGGGATGCCCATCGCATGTTTGAGCTTTTCGGAGACGGCTTGATGTTTCTTAGTTTTGACTGAACCGCAATAGATAAGAACTGCAGCTCTATTGAACGAATCAGACAAACCAGAAGTGTCTTCTCAGGAGAGGATCGGCGTTGAACTCACCCGATACCGCACAAAAATGAGAGCGGAATAAGACTCCCAGTTGTCCAAGCTGGCCTTATATGCCAATCTAAGTTCAAGGAAGTCAGAAAAGGTCTCAATCTGGCGCGAGGGCAAATCCGATTCAATAAGAATCTTCACTCACTCATTCCCCACATACATCCGCAAAGTATACATTGGAAAAATGAGTTGCCGTCCATCAACTACGACACCAGTTTACATCAGCACCCATCCCATTTTGACGACACATTTGGCCGATGAAGGAGAGGACAAGGGATGGGTAGAAGACGCACGATAGTGTTCCAAAGGGCCCAGCGAATAGGGAATGCACGATGTGTAGCAGTAGCATGTGGTTTATACCACGTTTGACTGAGAGCAAACTTCTCTTGATGATGTCTCAACTTTGCTGTCTCTTTTTCGTCCAATACCTATTTACCGGTTTAAGTCAGCACTAATTTCAAAAGTCCACATTCACGATATTCCGCTAGTCGTGAGAAGAGGGGAGGGGAGACGCAGACGAGAGAAAGACAGATTGACGTACATGGATGTAACCGGGTATATCTTGCGGATCGGGTAAGTCGTTCTCATCCTCGATAGGAGGTAGACCCATTTTTTCTCGCCGCCTTTCCGCTCTACGTTTAAGAGTCCAGATCACCGACATTCCTAATCATTCGGTTAGCATGCTCGTCCTCGATTTCGTGACACCACGAGGTCGAGAAAGCAAAAGGTACAGGTGAAAGTGGGCAAGTCGGCAAGGAGGAAGGGAAGATCAAAAGGGTCCAAAAACAATGACTCACGATACGTATCAACCACTCGCCAGGGTATTAACCCCACCCCCGTCACAGTAAACAACCCATTCTCGACCTGACTTGATATCTCCACCCACACATCCTGCCTATATTTACTACTTGTTGGTATCCAGCCCAACAAGAACAGCACAATCGCCGCTCCCCAAAACACGACCGCGAACCCATAAATGGCAGTGAGAAATCCCATAGGCGTTTTGACGAACGTCCAGAGACCTTGGAGGGCGAGCAGGATTTTTTGGCGGGTAGAAGTGGAGAGGACGGATTTGATGTGTTTGTCAAAGAGGGTGGAACGGCGAAGAGAGATCGTGGAAGCGGTGGGAGAGGAAGTAAGGGAAGTGGGTTTAGTTGGGAGGGGGAGTGACGTGGTAGATGAAGGAATTAATTGTTTTGTAGCAAAGGCGGAAGGTAAGGATTGGATGGTGGAGTCTTGTGGTTGGAATTCAGGCTCTTCTTCCATGATACTCAAAGGATGCGCCCCACCCCAGCTTGCCGGTGCTGTCACCGGAAGCGTATCATCTTCAGCGGCTAAGGCTGTTGATTCAGAGGCACTTTTACCAGGGACAAATCGTGATAGAGAAAGGGTGCGTCTCCTTGAGCGGGTAGTATTAGATCGCCGTCGAGTAACGGTGGCAGTGCTATTTAGTAATCTGTAATAGTTTTTAGCAACGTAAAAGGGAGTGAGATAGACACGAGACGAGACTTACCCCACATCCTCATCGCTAGGCGTCGAAGGTAACTGCACCTCTGGTCGCCGCGTCCACAACTGCGGTAGGTACGGCACCATCACCGAATTGCACATATTTTGCAAATGATTCACTATTCCCATTAGCTATACTCTTTTTTTGTCGTAACAAGATCACCTACCTGTCGAGACCTGCGGATCAACGACATCCAGAACACCCACCAACTCATCTCCAAGCTCTACATCCCCATCTCTCCCTTCCATCTCATACCCTACTGGTCCAGGACTACTTGCTCGCCGTTCACGTCGTCTCCTGTGGGGATATGTGGCTGATTGGCTGGCCGTGGATACACTTCTTTGCCGCCCACCGGGAACGGGGGAGGAAGGAGGATGTGCGGGGTTTGTATCTGTGGAACTCATGCCGAGCTCTATATCGTGCGACCACTGTCTTCGAGCACCTCTTTTACCAGCTCTTGCACCCTGTGCCACCGCCGGATAATCTTTTTCTTCTAGTTGTACATACTTGGCGGAATCAGGGAGACAGACACTAACAGTATGTGCTCGCCGTCTCTTTGAGCTCGTCCTTGTCGTGCTTGCCCCAGTTGTAACATGAGGACCCGGAGTGGATGGTACATTGGCTTGGGATGATTTGGGTAGAATGGTGCCGGTCGGTAAAGCTGATCGGAGATCATCAAGGCAAGCGGCGGTTACGGGTGGAACGATTGTGACTTTTCTTCTTGGTCGTTGCTTCCCATTCCCCTCTGTGCTAGTTGATGGGCTATCGCCATTCCCAGAGCCCGTACCTTGTGACGCCTCGTTTGATGATGGATTGTTACTAATCGGTGCCGTGGGGTGATTTAGAGGTATGGCGGCCGAGTTGGAGGAGGATGTGGATGACTGGCGGCGGGCTGAGAACATGTCGGATATCGGGAGTTTGTTAGCGTATGGGCATGCCGTATCTTCTGTGTGGGTCGATGTGGTTAGGCCAGTAAAAAGTTTGTATTGGCGTGCGAGTGGCGGCCGGTTCTTTACTGCTCTTGAGACTGTAGAGCGATGTAAGTTTGTTAGAAAAACGGTGAGTAGTACAAAGGGCGCTGCGATATATCAAGGATCGCCATGATGCGCAACATGGCCGATTCAGGAAAAAGGAAGCGGCGCCTGATGTCAATAACAAGAGCAAAGTGGATTGTAATCCTGGATTAGTTGCCATTTTACTTATGTATTAGTCTTAAGTTGTAATGGTTCTTTCTCCCGCGTTCTGGGAAGAAGCAAAAGAAAATCGAGATATAAGATTTCCCTTTCTCTTCCATTCCCCTCCTCTCTTATATTATTCCATCTTTCTGCATCCACCACCGCACAGACCCTTGTGGCAATCCAGTCAACCGACGACATGTACTACGGATAATGTTCTGGAACAGGGCACGGACCATTCCTCCACGCGACTTACATCGCCCCCTTTACGCGTCACATCTCGCGCACCGACCCCTTGTTTCAAATTGAATGGGTCATAAAGATGGCCGCCTGGCTGGCGAAAAGGCATTATTGTTACCGGGTGGTTGACTGGAATATGATTATTCTTTCTTCCTACCTTCTATACGCTCCCTTCCGTCCTATCATCCCTTTCTTCCTACCCCCCGCCATATACCCTGAGTCAGCTTTTACTCACTATTGACCTACCTAACACTTCCCAGCACAGACCACCACACCTCCTTTCCCGAACATACTTCAGCCTCTCGTCTTGAGGAAACCTCCTTCCTCACTCTTAAGCGCGGCCGCGTCGCCTGGTCCTTAAAACCCACTCAACTCCTTATCCTTCCCTTCCTCACCCATCATGACTTCCCTATTTCGCTCTAGAAAAGATAAGGCAAACAAGACGCTTCCGGCCACTTCATCTAAGAGTGCACGAGCAACAACACCCAACGGGAAAGACCAAGTGAAGTTCAGCGAGTTTGGCACCGTGGCTAATATTACGCCTAGGTTGGTATTGGTCTCTCCAAAATACTTCATCGCATACTCGTGTCGTGCGCTGACAACATCAAAAGAACAATGCCAGCGAAGCACAGCCAGCCACTCACACCTCCAGAGTCTCCATATGGTACATCAGCACCTCTCCTTCCGCCCAAGTACTCGTTCTGCCCAACCCAAGTGCCGTTGCATGTGAATACACTCAACTCTGTAGATTCATTCAATTATTCCGCCGATGATGTAACGGGCTTAAAGGCATATGGATTCTTGGCCGGAGTGGGCAGTCGGATAACACTTGGATTGCAAGAGGTTGGATGGGTGATTAAGAATGTCGGGGATGAGTTGGAGCAAAGAGGTAGGTTATAAAACTTCTGACGCATACTGACGGATGCAAGGTTTGACGACGCCTTTACTATTCTCCAACCAAGCTCTTGAACTGAATCAAACAAGAACCAGAATGCTCATACAGTCTTTCATTGAAACCCTTTCGTATGTCCACCCCTGAACTATCAATGATCACGAACACATAATAAGCTAACCCAAACTAGACCCAACGACCGCATGCGAGCACGCCAAAACGCTTTCATCCACGATATTCGTTTTGCCAAAGAGCATGAACTGGCATGGTTTTTGCGTTGGGCTTTGAGCAGGATCACGAGAGTGAAAGAAGGCACAAAAATGATCTGTCATGGTGTTATGGAATGGGAAGTGTATGAAGAATGGCGAGGTCGGGAAAGAGGTGAGCCTCGTAAACACAACCCAGCTGACGATGTAGCTGCCAACTACCCCGCCGATGCTTTCCCATTTCTTGCCCAACTTGTCCCACCAGACGTGTATAACCTTATCCTCACACCACTTTTCCATCTTCTCTCGCGATTCGCTGCCCATTCCCATCTTTCAGGCCTCACCCCGCATGCTCTCTCGTCCCTCTTTGCGCCTCTTCTCTTTGATACCCCGACCTCCACTACTGCCCTTACATCCCACGCCATTTTTGTTCGTTCCGCATGTGCTACTGAACACCTACTACTAGCTTCTATCCGATCTTCAGGTACTGCCGGGACACTTGTAACCGACCTTCCTTTCCGTCTCAAAGAATGGGTCGCTGGATACCCTTCCATGGTCGTTTCTGACGCCGATCTCGCTCGAGGAGCGCCTCGTAGAGGCTCTAGAATAATAAGATGTGAACGGGCCAGCCGGACGGTAAGAGCCTATACAAAGGATCTGTTGCCCCATGTGGAAAGCTGGATTGGGGAGGTGCCAGATGGAGAGAAATGGGAAGCGTGGGAGAGAATAATGTGGAAAGCCAGACGAGGATCTGTGGCAAGGCCTAAACCCAGTTCTGCGTGGAAACGCAGGTTGGCAGTGAAGAATATCCCTACGCCGCCTACTCGCCCAAACGATCTCTCTCACTCTGTGTCGTACGGTGTGGCTCTCCGCCCTGCGTCGATCATGTCGGGCGTATCGTGCACGGATATAAATAAAGGGAGAGATGAAGAGGAAGAGGCTAGGTATGGCAGTTTGGCGGGGAAGGAATGGAGCATGTTCGAAGAAGGCGGATTCGATGCGCCAACCGAGGAAAAACGGGAAGATATTGACACGAGGTTGCAGTTCGATCTGAATGAGAGTGCAAAGCTAGTAAGTGGTTGTCATCGTCTATCTCACGAATCTCCTTTGTTAATAACATCATTCAATCATAGAACATAGCAGAAAAACGCCAAACAATGGATTGGAACGAATTCGCAGGCCCTTCAGGTGGTTTCAACCGTAACGATCCGTTTTTGGACGTCTCCCTCTCCTTTTCCCCACCGATATCATCATCCATCGCATCCTGGCCAGAAGAACGGGACCAACTCGCCAAACGTCTCCATAAAGCCCAAAAAGACGCCGTTCCATTCCATTACGATACTTTACCCGTCTTTGGGAAGGATGTACCTTTTCATGGCGACGATGATTGGATGAGTTTAGGCGGAAGAGCAGGAGGAGTGGAGCAGGTGGACGGAAAAGGAGTGGTGTATGTGGAAGAAGCGTGGGTTGATGTGTGGGCGGATTTGATGCTTGGAGCTGGATGGGTAGATAGGGAGGAGTTGACGTTTAGGGAGGCTAATTGGGCCATTGTATGTTTTGTGCTCTTTCTCAATCATGACCATACATGCTGAATGATCCTTACCTCGAATACGTCTAATAGGTGGAATATAAAGCTAAGCCGTCAAAGGTGGACTCGGATGTGATTCTTGACCCGATGACAGATCCACGAACGAGCGGGTTGTACATTCTTTACGAAGAACGTGTTCCTCTAGTACGCCACCATAATCTCCTTCTTTCTTGTCTCAATAGTGAAGAACGATATTGACTGTATGGATAGGATTACCAACTGGCGATAGCCGATCCGAAACAAAAGAAATCATTCACCTCATCCTTCTTCTTCCCCAAATCGAAAAAACGCGCCCCCCTACCCCATCGTCTCTAACCCGTCCCACCTCTGGGAACGGTTCCGGCTCTACTCCAAAACCAGGTGACGCTGTAGCTCGGAGCTGGCAAGACAGCGATTTCGAGCGTATGCTCCTCCACCGCCAAGGGACCAAAAAAGTCAGTCTCAGTAAGAGCCGGAACGATCAACCACATAGTACCGTGTGGCATTTGTTCGCCGATCCAGATCCGTACCCTGTTTTCCCCCTTCCCTCTAGGTCTCAAACCGCAGCAGGGGGTTCACCGATGAAGTCACCATCAAAAATGAGAGGAAGTGGGGAGAGGGAAATTTTCTTTTCGGCTGGCGTAATGAGTTTTGGGAGGGTGAAGAGTTTTGAAAAGGCTAATAGTAGCCAGCGTCAGAATCGAAACCAGAAATTATTTCCTGGGAATAGTTGTGGCGGTAGCAACGCTATCCCAACGGAAAGTTCCGGTTTTCTATTGAAAAGTTCTAGTAAAAAGAAGGAAAAGGAGAAGGAGAAGAAGAGGCAGAAAGAGCAGGATGTGGAGTTTGAGCTGCATAGTGCGAGCGGGATAAGTAATGCCGAAACAAATCCGAGGGATGGTCAGGATCTAGGTGGAGTAGCTGGTGGGAGTGGGAGTGGGAAGGGGAAACGGCAGGAAGAAAAGTGGATGGGTGAGTCTTTCCTTCCCTTCCCTTGCTCATTTGCCCTTTTACGGGTTATGGCACAAGTTGGCGAAAGCAAAATGCAAAATGCGAATGCTGATTGCATTATTTTTGTTGGGGGGAGAATAGATATCTTGGTTGCGGATAAACGAAGGATGTCGGAACAGGATGCGCCCCCTCATGTACTGGAAAGTAAACAAACTGCGTTGCGTCCTAATGTCATTGCCAACGCCAATACCGACGTCAATAATCACGGAGCGGCTTCGTATGTTTTCGCTCCTGCTCTGGAGCCTCATGCCGTTCCTTCGCGACCTATATCTTACGAAAATCACCAACCCATATCTGAACCTCAGTTTCAGGGTCACACCCAACCGCCCATACCAACACCAACATCGACGTCCACATCTCCGCCACAATCAACATCAGTAATAACTTCGACATCGTCAAATTCTTCACTCCTGCTCTCAGAAGAGGATGGAACACCTACTCCACGAGCTAGCTACAGACTTTCCGCGAGTCAACGATCTATAAGACTCAAATCCGTGCCTTCTGTTGTTGACACCGATCAATCTTATCTCGAGGAACGAAGAGGAGGGGTAGGATCTCTTGAGCGGGAAGGGGTCGACTTGAGTCCTAGCTCGGCATACGTTACAGCTCCGACAACTACCACCGAGGAGCTGTCCACCGATGTCTCTCCAAACAAATTCCCTGTACCAGCCGGACACGAGCACGGACAGTATCCGCCCCCAGGGCCAGAAAAAAATGGCCCATCATCCTTTGACATCCCCCTCCAAATCCGTGCACCTACACCACGGAGGGAGAGGGATACGATTCACGGAATTGTGGCGCAGTATGCCGAGAGCCACAGCGATATCGTTAATGAAGGAACAGTAAGTCAAGGTAGTCGAGGGACGTATGATACCCACCTGGATGAGACGAAACGTGTGGACTCAGCCAGACCGAGTTTTTATGGAGGGACGATGGATAACGAGGCAGGACAGTATAATGGTTTCCTCGGAGAGCGCGATGGAGATGGGGATCGCGAGACAGACAGGGACGGAGAGACCGAAACCGAGGGGGAAGGGGAAGGTGACGAAGTCCTAAGGCCACCGGCGCCAGAGATGATATTTGACCTCACCCCCGGGAGAGAACCTTCACCTGCGAGGTATAAGCATGGGGAGCCTTTACATTTTGGTATGTCTCGAATTAAGCTTTGAATGATCTATTCGTCCTTGCTTGATTGATGTTTAATTGAATTTTCCAGTTGGGGAAGAGCCAGAGGAAGAGGAACCGTATTGATCAATCTTATTGGCGAAGTCGGGAGAGGGATGTAACCATAACCATGGCTGCGGGAGTCAGGATGTGTGCTTGGATGAATGGGATGAGAGGGAGAATGTTAATCTATGTACACAGTACGTAGTAGTTGGTATTATTATGGGCTTGTATAGAGACTCTTGAATCTTCGTTGGGACTGTGAGTTCTGATATGGCGACGTGCGTTGGTTGTCGGCTAATAAATGGGAGTTCGGGGACTGACAAAGTGCGTCACCGCCAGGGAATGGGATTCCAGTATTCGGAATGCACTCCCGTTCATATCGACTCGTTCCATTTCCTCAAAGATACAGCCTCCTCTTGATCTCCTTGCTTCATCAATGCATAGGCCATGCATCCCGTGTATTCCATGTAGATGTATAGAAGCGAAAAGCATGCATATGGATCTATAAACGGTTGCACAATTGAGCGCCTGGCGGTGATTGAGAGACGAAATTGAGCGCGCAAATGGGCGCCGGCCGAAAATAATTAAAAAAGTAACAACCACGAGTGACCATTTTTCTCGCACCTCGAAACAGCATCATCTACATTCCATTTCCTTTGATCCCAACATCATTCATTGGCAAGAGAGCAATAAGTAGAGTGCTGCTTTTCACAGCATAGGTCTAGATTGAGGTGAGTCTCATTTGTTTTCGCCGTAAATTGCAGTTCCGGAAGTTTGGCGTTTTTGCGCCGAAAAGACGTCAAGGTGATTGCAACTTGGAATACAAAGTATACTTTCACCCAAGACGTCAAAACGTCGAAGCAGGCAGCTGGATAGGTGACCTGCCTCCTCCTTAGAGTACATTTGACCAGGTGGCACGATTATTGGCAGGATGCGCAGGGATGCTATTATTTGGTAGGGCAAAAAGCTCGCTGGCTGGACGGTTTTTTTCGGCTTTGTATGGATCGCTCGCCGTTGGAAGTTGTCACCGACGCTATAACCTGCAAATTCATTTTTCTTCATTCTCTCCTACATTTCAATCATTAACCAAAAAATACTCTTGGCTTACTCTTTCTTCTTCACCAGAGCATCCACCCATCTCATATACCCATACAATACATCTTTTGATCATATCACCGATCCGCAGAAGAACTCGGGAACCTAAAAAAAATGTCATCAGACTCATCGTCATCACAAGTCCCTCGATTCCATGTCCACCCGCATGGCGCACACCTCGACCACCCTGCACCTCCAATTCAGGCTGGAGAATCATCTTTGGCGCTTGAAGAAGAGGAAGAGCATGATTATGAGAGTTTACCGGTGGGAAGTGGTTGGGCTGTCAACATGGCGGCAGGCGCGATGGTGAGTTAGATCTTTTTGAATTGCTGGTCGCAAGAAGGCACAATAATTGTGCTCAATGAGATTTGAGCGCTGATGTCAAATAGGCTGGTATATCTGAGCATTCTGCCATCTTTCCTATAGATTCTATCAAGGTATGTCTTTTTTGCATTCATCGTTGTAAAATCACTAATGTACTCTCAAAGACGCGAATGCAAATTCTCGCTCCCGTCTTGCATCCTGTCACCGGCACCACCTCCGCCACCATCACTGGCACCATTGCCCCCCAACTCAACACCATTTCCCAACACGTCCGCTCCATTTCTACCACTGAAGGTCTCCGTTCCCTTTGGCGAGGTGTCGCCAGTGTTATCCTCGGCGCCGGACCGGCGCACGCGGCGCATTTTGGAATGTACGAATTTGTGAGGGAGATTAGTGGCGGGAGGAACGATGGATGGCAGGGTGTAATGGGCACTGCTGTGGCTGGAGCTGCTGCCACCGTCTCTAGCGATGCTTTGATGAACCCGTTTGACGGTTAGTCTCAGATCTTTAAAAAAGTGATAAATATTGACAATATTGGAATCTCATTTAGTAATCAAACAACGTATGCAGATCGCCAATTCACCTTACAGCAATGTCCTCCATTGCGCGCGCACCGTTTACGCCCGCGAAGGTCTCACCGCATTCTACGTCTCTTATCCTACCACACTCACCATGTCCGTCCCCTTTACCGCCGTTCAATTCTCCGCATACGAATACCTGAAAACGCTACTTAACCCTTCCGGCTCCTACTCCCCTTCTACGCACGTCATTGCTGGCGGTATAGCGGGTGGTCTCGCAGCAGCCGTGACGACGCCGTTGGATGTGGCTAAGACGCTGCTTCAAACGAGGGGGAGCAGTGCTGATGAGCGGATAAGAGGTGCAAGGGGGATGGGGGAGGCGCTGAGGATTATCTGGGAGAGGGATGGATGGAAGGGTTTGAGAAGGGGGATGGCGCCCAGGGTTTTGACCGTAGCGCCGAGCACGGCTATCAGTTGGATGAGTTATGAGTTCTTTAGTGAGTTCTCTATGTCCTATAATCCTTAACTTTCTTCCCCATTTTGAATCATTTTGAATCGTGGATGAGTATACTGACAAGATCACCAACAGAGGTCCTTATAAGACAACATGGTTCCTTACCCGAGACCGGTCAATCGCTCTAAGCCTTAAGCCTTTATAACCTCACGAACCAAGTTTATCTTGGCGAGTTTCTGCTATGTTGTGATTTTATTGTTATATCCCCGACTAATCGGGTCTCGCAATGGTCTATCGTATCAGTACCAACATTAGGATGCCTCTTGATCATGCGACTCGAGTAGATATAGGAGGAGAGAAGGGAGAAGGTGTGGGTGTGTATAATTAAATCAGCATTACAGTAAATCGTTAATGACAATAACAGTGGGAGTGGGAAGAGGAAGTGGGAGGGAAGGGAATCAGAGAGAAAGAAGAGGCATAAATTCATTTTTCATCTTATTATCGCCTTTCTGTTTTGTGCAAGTTTTGAGGATAAAACTGTATGTAATGAAAGAAATTTGCATTCAACTTTTGAATTTCTACCAGACCTGATAACGCTGCATTTGGACTGTCCTTTTGGTGTCTTTAATATGTCTGGTTCTTAAACGGCGATATTCAATCACAATCAATGACCAGCAGCCAATTGAGTGATAATGCCAGAGTGAGGCTGCCGACAAAAAAGCTACGAGTCAAAGAACATTCAACGAGCTCAACAGGTGTCACCCTTTGTCTTTCCTAGGTATGTAAAACGATAAGGGATGTCTCCTTTATGCGCATCTCCTACCTTATAGAAGGGTTGACTGCAAATGTGAACTGGTGATAATATACATATCCTTCGATTTACACATGCGGCATTTTCCCACCTTGCACCGTCCCTGCAAGCACAAAATCTTCGATCCAAATAACTAAGAAGGAGACACAGAAGACCCGTTCGAAATGTCATCACTAACTCTCCCTAAACCTTCATGTAACCAGATTCATCCCTCTGTCTCCCCGCCTCACTGGGCATCATCTCGGCAACGCCCCGCCTCCCTCCCCCTCGCCCCTTCTCTTTGCCCCTCCGCTCTTCCTCGCACACACCTTATCCCCCTCCCTTCGTCCCCCCTCCGTCAATCTCTAGTCCCTGCTCTACCCCTACCTCTTTCAAGCATCGGCGTACCCGCTACAGCCAACATTCCCGACATGCCTCTTCCACCGCCTCTCAGCCAGAATCACACCCATAATCAGAGTCTCGACGAAGCTCCATGGAGTTTTAACCTTACGTCCAGGATGGGCGCACCGGCGAGCGCTATCGTTCATATTCCCCCTGCACCGCCAAACACTCTCCTTGCAGCCAGTTCAGCCGGTATGGAGACCGTCTCGCCCGGAATCGGAAGGTTTTCGTTAGGCGACTGGGCACCGAGCAGTGTTAAGGATCTCAAAAGCCTCGCGAGAAGTTTGGAGGGTAGTACCATCAAGCCGGTGTCGATACCTTTTGCTCTTGGAAACGATGATCCCGCAAACGATGGAGAAGTCGAGCTGCTAGAGAACCATCAGGGGAGTTTCGAATTCGAGAGGAAGATGAGAGAAATTGAACGAGAGTTGAGAGAACAACCGCTTTCAATTGCGACGCCTTCTCGTGGGTCCCAAGGATCGATGACTATCAGAGCTGGGCCCCTAATGGGAAGAAGAGTCAGGAACAACAATGGTTTGAGCCGGGGGATCGACGAAGTTGATGTGGAATGGTGTTTCCTCTGTGGCAAAGAAGGACAGAGAGGCGGGATGGAGTTGAAGAGCATGGATGGTGATGGTTGGCAATGGTTTTGCCAGAGCTGCAGTTAAAAGTAATGTAACGTCTAGAATTCTGCGAGTTTGTTTAGTACCAGTACCAATAACTGTGGATTTTAGCTCTGCCCTTGTCCTCTGTATTGTCATATATACATGCTGATAATGCCATGAGAACTCGCCTCAATGTTTGGGCGCTCGATTAGTGATCCTCCATCTTGACTAAACCCCGCATTCTCAGCGCCTTCATCCTGGCCTCTACCTCTCTATCACCTGGTGTCTGGCCACCATTACTGTATAGGTCTTGGAGCAAACGGTCGATATCGGGAGTGACAACGTAGTTTTTGTGGACATCTCCGAGGACGATGGCGGATTTTTGTTTGGCGTCGAGGTGTACTAGCTGTTGCACAAAGGTAGCGGGGACACCAGGATTGACCTGTAATTTAGAGTTTTAACATTCATACAGGTGAAGAGAAAGCGGAAATGACTTACATCCATGACAATGTCTTTACCCATGACAATTTTGACTTTACCCGACTTCATAACCACCATTGTACCAACCCTACCCTCCGGCGTAGGTTCCACAACGTTCTTCTTTGCCCTTAGCTGTGCGGCTGTGGGCTTGATGTCAGGCTTGACGTCGCCATCCGGGTTCGTAAGATCTACAGGACCGGCGGGGTTGAACTTGGGGAAGAGGTGAGGGAATTGGAAGATGAACAGCTTGTTCTCTGGGGGGTCATTTCCGTCCACAGAGATGAAGTCGCCCTTTAAATCCTCTTCCTCATCCTCACTCTCTGACTCGCTCAAGTCGACTGCTTGGGCGGCATTGACTTCTTCGACCTCAGGTTCGTCGATCCCGCCTGTTTGCATGAAGTTCCGCACTCTTCGTCCTCGCTCGTCTCGATCTTGTTCCTCATCACCCGACATCATCGCATCGTCATCTCTCTCCCTCTGTCTTGGGGACATGGGCTCATCCTTGACTCCATTACGACCATCATCTCTGTGCTTTCCCGTATCCTTCTTTGCTGCTCGTCTCTTAACATCCTTCTTGTTCTTCTCTCCCTTGGCCTTTCCTTGGGTAAGTTTCCGATCACGATAAATGCTAGTGGGTGCCGATTCAGACATGGTGGACACCATGTCAATGTCGATGGGTCGCATGGATGGGAAACCATCTTCTTCGGAATGATCAGAGTAGATTTCGGCGTCAGAGGCGTAGTCAGTAGTACGAGGGGCTGGAGCGGCAGCGGTAAACCGTCTTGAAGCTAATCCATGACATTAGCAAGCCATATCAAAGCTTTGTAAGACACGCTCACAGGACGCAGCAGGTCGCGGTCCACCAAACACGCCAGCAGCAATGGATGTTGAAACGACTGCCCCTCCTCGACCTCGACCTCGGGTACCCCCACCGCGTCCACGGCCATTCATACCTCCTCTCCCCGGTGGCTGAACTACAGGGGCAGGTTCCTGGGCAGATATCAGTCACGACTTCCTTTAATTATGTTGTTAGCTTACAGTTCGAGTTTCAGCTTCCCTAAAATAGTAGTCAGCCTTATATTCCTGCAATATAAAGTAAGACGAAAATTACGTTTTCACCCGTCTAATAGGCACTTTGGGCTTAAATTTCATCCTCTGGATACCGCCTGCAGGCGCACCCTCACCACTAGGCCCAGCAGAAGGACCAGGTGTGCTCCTTGCCGAGGGAGGGGCGCTACTTTCTGAAACAGTGGTTGAGCGGTTCGTCTGCATGGCCGCCGAGACAAGCGTGGGAGGATGCTGATCGGACATTGCTGGAAGGGATTGGGCGAGTGTCTGAGGCGGCGAGTCTTGTTTAGCTGTCCAAAAAGCGTCGAACAGTATCTGTTTTCGTCAAAAGCCAGCCAAAATCGTGGTCGTGTAGTAGTCACGTGATGAGAAGATGTTTTGTAATCCAATTAGAAATTCAGTTGTGTGATGTTATTAGGGAGAGCGGTGATTCAATGTCCCCGCCGAGGCGATGACGCTGGCTCTTCCGACGACTTATTCGTTTTCTATAACTTCATTCTGTTCCCCCTTTCAATTACGTTTCTCGCCACCAATCTCATATACCTCAAAACGAGCTACAAATATTCACCCAGAATGCCTACTGATCTTCCATACGCTGCCGAAGCCGAATCTTCCCTTTCCCCGGACGAGCTTGAAGTTCTCAGGCGACAATATTACAGGGAAATTGAGCAAGGACATGTTACCATCCAAAGCAAGTTCAACTATGGTAAGTCTCTTCTAAATACAGTATTAAGGAAAGGTTCTGACTGCATTCAGGTTGGGGCCTCATAAAATCTCCTAGTCCTGAACTTGAAACCGAAGGTGTAAAACTTTTACAAGGTTCGTGTTGTCTCGTTTCAAGTCCATGTCAGACGCCCAACTGATGATCTCTGTCAGAAATCTATTCTGCTTCTCCTGATCATCGTCGTGAATGTACATACTATATTGCCGTTGGCTACTATAAGCTTCGCAACTACGCCTATGCTCGCAAATTCAACAATCTCTTACTATCAGTTGAGCCCGGAAATATGCAAGCGCAGAGCTTGAGTACGTTGATCGAGAATGCTGTGAAAAGGGATGGGCTCGTCGGTAAGTTTCGTGATAAAGTTCCTTGTGGGGTATGCGCTAACGTTTGGCCAGGTATCGGAATGATTACGGGCGCTGTGGCGGTTGTTGGATTGATCGCGGGGTCTGTCTGGAAGCGCTCCAGAAGGTAGACCATAACCACTAGGATCTTCAGTATCAAAATGTGTATGATTACAACGTCTCAGCAGACAAGCTGAGCAATGCATTTGTATATCACTAGGGCAGTGATTCATTGTCTTAGCAACTGGATTGGTCAAGCGATTAGTGGGGCAGACGTCCCATAGGAGTGTCATTGCCCATCATGTCGCTGGGTTGTGCGAAACTGGGGGATGATGCATATCTTGATATACCCAAAGGGACAGCTACTAATATTTCGATTCACTCAGTTGGCCCTAGGTTAAACGGCCGATCCTTCACATAAGTAGAATACGGCGTACGCATAGCCAGCTGAGGGCTATTTTTATGAACCTATAATACATCAGTCGGTAATACGATGGATGGCGTTGTTGTGTTACGTAACTGACGTAGATATCCGCCCACGCCGGCTATAAAATAATTAAGTGGACAACAAGAAGTTATAATTATCAGCTCGGCCGGCTAATAAAAGTATCTGTTTTGTGACCTTGCTACACTTGGCTAACGAGACCCTTCGCCAAAATATTCACCAATGACTTTCGCTTACCTTGCAAGCTCAAATAACCAATTATTGTCGCGTTTGGGATCTTATCATTGCTTATGAAACTTATCTCGGAAAGGCTGATCGAGAGAGTAGGATTTGAGAACAAATCTCTATAACGAATGAAAGCTCTCCTGGGAAAGGGGCAACTTGAACGCAGTTAGGTTGGCTGCGTGCTGATTGCGTCCCTTGGCGTCGAACTCGGGATGAAGTGACTTTGAATAATCAAAGTCTACTTTGCAACCCCAAACACGTTTTCACTTGGAGCATGAACCCAAAATGCACTGTCTATGTGCATAGACCGTAGTCAATGTGTACTAGTGTATATATGTGTAGATCAATAATAATAACTGCGTGGGCAAATATAGTACTTTTTCACAGTTCGTCCATTCCTCAGACCGAGGTCGTTGTTAGTTACGTAATAGCGAGCAAAAACAGTCGCCATCACCGTTCTCTGTGGTTATCGTCATTCTTTTCTTTTTAACTTGCTTCGTCTCCACACACGTGCGTTGTCTTTCCAAGTCCCTCCAAGGCGATCCAAGACATCCCAGGAACTGAGCTATTTTGCTCTGTGTAGCATGAAGGGGGGCACACACATGCGCAAGGTCGATCGATAAGGAGGGAGCCCATCGGTCCGCCGGATTCATCACACAAACCGTTCTGCTCTTGTCGTGTGAGCGTATGATGTGAGTACAGAAATGGTTATTTATCACCACTTGTTAGTACTGAATGATATCAGCTTTTCAATTCCAAACGTGAAGAGATTTGCCGAGCATATCTTTTAAGCAAAGTAGTAGACAACCAGCTTGTGCATCTTTTCGTCGAACAGTTGCATCTTTAAAAGCTTGTTTTCAATGACATTTGGCTTTTATTTGACCTGCTTGGAACTATTTTGTCCCGCTACTACGATCAAAGGATGAAAACTCTCGTAGTTGAGTCAAGTGTGAACAATGTCAGGAGTCATGGGAACTTCGGAACATCAGCTCGTGCGTTCTGGTTCTTGGGGCATTGTTTCCAAGCTACGGGGTGGTATTAGTTTTTTAATACCCAAGAAATAAGCTCGTAATAATTCCATACAGCGGAAGGCTATCAACGCACGTTCCATATCCCCGATATACTTCTTCGATCGCACCGAATACCCGCGTCTACTGCACGGCCAAGTGATACAACGCCAGTTAACTTCTGGCCCTGTTAGCCTGGTCTCGCGACAAACGGTCGTTATCAAAGTACGCCATTCGAATTGCCACCCGATAATGGCCTACCATTGTAAGTGGCTCACGCGAATGTCGGAACAGAACACACGAGCGCAAGACCACAAACACCATTTGATACATATACTGTCTACTACTTCACACCAGCCGGAGAAGGGTTTGGTTCTGCTCTGGAAATGATACCCGCACCTCCGTACTCGACTGAAAACTCTATTCCATCTCCTACAGTTCCATATATCTCGCTTGGTCGTCCAGCAAGGTACGGGTTCAACCTACTACTATACCAACCATAGCTTATTGACTGAATAGTACCACTCCTCGATCACGAGCGATTCTTTCCACCTTTCCAAACCACACTACCATGCCCCCACCATCCTCCATTCCCAACGCCAACAGCCGAAAGCGCAAAATCCTCCCAATGACGCGCTCGCAAGACAGCACTCCTTCCTCTCCTGCATTAAGCGAATCGTCATCTTTGGTATCGGATGATGGCGACGGAGAATATGCCCCTGAGTCTGTTCGTCCCATTAGGAAGGCGAAAAGGCCTCGTGACAACGATTTCAAGTTGAACTCCGGTGGACGTTCGGGCGCGACGACAAACAGTCATGGCAATAGCAATGGAGCGACAGGAAAGAATTGTAAAGTGAAGGGCAAAGACATGTCCCGCGAGCAGTTGCGCAAGGTGAACCACTCGTTGATCGAGAGAAGGCGGAGGGAGAAGATCAACGCGGCACTGAATGAGCTGAGAAGGATGGTACCGAGCTTGGGAGAGAACGGTGGAAAAGGTGGCGAGTTCAAACTTGAAGTAAGCATTGAAAATGAAATTAAAGTGTAACGGGCTGACAGTTTGATAGGTATTGGAGAAGACTGTAGAGCACATGAAGGACTTGAAGGGACGACTGGAAGACTTGGAACGAGGGGCTGCGGCATCAGCCAACAACTCTTCCTGCGAATCAAACGCTCGCGGCAAGGATAGGGAAACGGAACTCGAAGTGGAGAGCCGAAGTCGAAGCAAGACATCGACTTACCCTTCTCCCTCTCCCGATAGACAACAATTTTCAAACTCACCCCCACCTGATCCGAACGAAACAGATGTAGAGTCCAACTTGCCACCTCCTTACACGCTCGCTAGCCGAGCTCGCGCTCGTTCTCGTGCCCATGCGTCCTCTTTGCCGTCTACTTCCGCTTGCATTTCCGCCTCCAATCGTGGCACAACGACGAGTCAAGAATCCAAATCCCCGTCTTTCTGGTCTGGCCAAACACAAGAACAGGTCACAGAAAATTTGCATGGGCAAAGAGGGTACCAGCCACTCCCCAGTACCCGGCCGAAGCCCCCAACCAGCACTTCTAACCCCATATTTCTTCCTTTCCCTTCACCCTCTCCAACCTCGCCCTTTCTCCATCCCAATGCCAGTTTCAACACCAATCCTAACGCAGATACGCTGAACAACTCTTCCGCGGCGGGATCAATGATGTCTGGAGAGAATGAGGGCCGCGGTTTTGGTCCCAACTACAACTCTTCAGCCTCCGTCAATGGCAGCGTGCAAGGTGCTGCAGAGGCTCGCAATACTCATCCAAGCCCGTTTTTGCCACCTATACCTAATATGAGCTTGTTCAGTATAATGAGCCTTGAGAATTCACCAGTGGATACGTTTCGACAGGCTTGTATGGAAGGATTCGGAGGTGCGGGAAAAAGCGGTTCATTTTCACCGCCAGAGTTGAATCTTGAGGATACTTCTCAAACGGCGCGCCGTAGCTCATTTGCAGAGCCAAGAGGTGCGCTGGACGTAGGAATGAGTACTATGAACACAGACGTAAAGGAACGTCGGCATGATACGAACGATAAGTCCACATCCATTGACAGTGACAAAAATAGAAATAAGCATCAAGACGACGTCACTACCAAGGCTGGCGCTAATACCAATGCCAACACTGAGATGCTACCCGAAGAAGCTGCGAACTTGCTCCTAGCATTTTCGTCTCCTGAGACATTACGCCCATTGGGTGACGTGCCGGTCGTCCCCCTTGCTGGACAAGGGTATGGACAGGGGCAAGGGCAAATCAGAAGGACGGTGGAAGAATTTAGTCTTGATTCAGGAGCGGCACTTGGATCTGAATCTGGATCGGGTTTGGGAGCAGTAAGAGCAATAAAAACTGGGAAGGGAAGGGAAGTTTCATCGGTGAAGATGATGGGATCGACATCGAAAGATCGCCTGGTTGTGGGGAAGAGTGTAAGGGACATGCTCAAGTTGACATGAATGACGGCGGATCTGTTATATAAATAAGTTATAAATAGTTTTTTTTTGGTTGTATAGAAAAGATGGTGAAGATGAAATTCGAATTGTTTCCCTCTCAGCATGGTGATGTACGTCTTCGTACTGGGAATTTTTGTCTTGCGCAGGAAAGACTTTACAAAATTGCGTAGTTGGGCATACTCGAAACAACCTCTGTTGGAAATGCTGTTATAGCCCAGGATCACTGAGGGAACAAACCGTGGTTCGGTGTGGGCAGATATAGTGACTCTCCCGGTTTGAAGAACAAACCGGTACGACAATCTAGTTGCCGCTTGCCAAAGAGGTAGCGGCATTAGCAGTAGCAAGTGCCCTCAGGTTCGGTTTCTTTTTCAGGCTTGGTAACCCATCTCTGGAGACGTATTCGTCACCTTTCCAGCCCTGCCGAAGCGCCAGTCCACTTGCATGCTCTTGCGAACCTCTCGCTGATCGCCTCAACAACCCTTCGCCTTCCAATCTTCCTCTGTACCGCTAACACCCACCCAAACAAAGGGTAAACATAAACGACAGCGATAACGACTGGATGAACGTCCACTGTTACCATGGTTCAACCGCCGTACTGGTTAATAAAGTGAGTAATCCCAATCGCTCTGTACATGTCGTGCTCGAGGCAGGAGGTCACATGTACCTAGATAATCCTGAAGTGAGTTTTAGATTGTTGGACGAAGCGATTCGGGCTTTGGCAAAGGTGCTTTAAGGCACATTAAATGAGAGACGAGATGCTTTGAGTTTGATGGGCTATCGGCGTAGATGAAAACAAGAATGTGTATGTAGCGTATGGCATTTTCAGGTATGACGGATGCGGTCGACTAATACCTATTTAAGGCTCTTACGTAAGCTAACCAAATCTCATCCGTCGCTTATTTGTTTTGGTTCTTCGTCGGAAGCCGTCGGCGGAGGGGAAAAATCACGTGACCGAGCCGCGTCTTCCCCACCCCCCATCTCAACAATATACGGCATTCCATATTCAACGCTTTGCGAGCAAGGATACAAAAGGAAGAAAAGAAATACGTCACTAACCCGTTCTGTTTTGACCATAATTTCTCGGAGGCCCCAAAGAATTCAATAGAAGTATACACCCATCGTGAAGTATACTATAGAAACACAAAGGACGTGACGGTTTTGGAAACGAGAAAAGCGATGCCACCACATGGGCATCGTCCGGTGAGTTTAACTCTTCCTTTCCTAATATCTCACAAGACACAAGGTTAAATAGCCATTTGATACTGACAAAAAATGACGTGGTTCAAGGCCAGCCCACCGAATCGGTCACAAACATCTTCACCAATCCGTCCGGCACCCAATGCACCGTATCACCCCCCAGCGGATACGTCCACGTATAGGGACTTGCTGTTGTTTGAGGAGCGGCTGAAGAGCAATGCTGAGATGTTAAGACGGAGAAGACGGCGGTATAGCAGTGCGTTTCTCATAAAGTGTTGTGGGAGGTGAAAGGCAAAGCTAAAGTCTGTGATATCAGTCTTCATGTGGAGCTTTCTGCTTGTATTGGTTGGCATGGGACACATGTTGTTCTGGCATCCCCCAGAGGTACGTTTTCCACGTTGTATGGTACTATTTGGGCATTGTTATTGATGTTTTAATCAGAGTATTCTAATGTTGAGAGCTTTGGAAGCTAGCGTGGCGGTGGTCTCGATCACGCTGGTGTTATTCTTTGCCAGTGGCATGTACGAAGAGAAGATTCGGTACGCCACTAGGTGAGTTTGATTCTTACATCACTTACATCACAAGTACTTGGTAAAATCGATGCTGAACGTGACTGTGCAGCTATATCAATCACTCCAACAAATCACTTCGACCACTAAATCTTCACCTCAACATGCGCCGACCTCCTCGTTTCCCTCTCTCTATCCCATTCTTCCCTTCCTCCAATCGCAATTCCTCTCCTATCTCCCCCATCTCTCCATCATTACATAAACCCTTTCTCAGTCCTAAATCCTTTCCTTCCTCTCTCCCTTCTGGCAAAGGTGCAGGAGGCGGCATCCGACGCGTCTCCAACACGCCCAATGTCATGGCCCAAATTCCACCCTCCACTAACCCCAGAGGCGAACTCATCTTCTCCTCTCGCGTAGACCGAACGTTTAGAGAGGGGTATGAGCGGTATCGCGCTGCGTTTGAGCGGAGAAGGGAGGAGAAGGCGAGAGAAGAGGCGAAGCGTGCGAGGCGGGGGTGGGGGTGGATTTTTAAGAGGCAAGGATCGCCGACGGTGGTGTCTAGAGGGGCGAGTCCGAGTCCAGGCCTTGGGGGACAAGGGATTAAGAGAGAGGCGAGAGAGAAGGGAACACCGTCGCCGGCTGGGACACCGAAATCGACAATAAGGGGGGTTGGGATGGCAAAAAGAAGCTTGAGTCCCAGTGGATTAGGGGAGAAGACATAACTTTCATGTATCAATCATTGTGTTACACTTTGTCCGATGTAATAGTAGTAGTAGTGAACTCTGTTTCGCCCATAGATAAGATCATGGCGAGTGTCGAGTCTCGTACTGATTTTGCAGCTTAATTTGCCACCCATCACCACATCGGTGCTAACCGACGGCTCTCTCTTTTATGTGCTATAGCGATTTCCACCATGTCTTTTTAGCCCTTCCCATTTCATACCACATATCTAAAACTCACAGCAGGCATGTCCACTTTATCATGCCAGACATGCTCTTCTACTCTACTCCCCTCTCACCTCGCATCAGCTTTTTCACCTACCTGCTGTAACAACCCGATCTGCTCAAGATGTTTAGAGAAAAACCCGAGATTGAGGGAGTATGTTCCCTGTTTAAGATGCGGCGATCCTAGAAATGCGATGTCGGGCGGTGCTTCTTCACATCAGGATAGGAGAGGGCAAAGAGGGGAAGTAGTTTTTGATGTGACCGACTTAGGACTAGATTTGGGCCTGGGTTTGGATGAGCACAACGGAGCGGAGGAAGACGAGATTGATGCGCTGCCACCTCCTCCTGGATATGATGAGGTTGTGGTTGAGACGGAGCGTATGGAATTTACGCCAACTGCTGGAGTTCCGAGTATAGAAAAAGTTGAAAACAACATTGGTGACAGCATTGGTGGCTCTAGCTCCTCTTCGGAACCATCTAGGCTTGATTCTTTTGTCCCTACGAAAAATGTTCAAGATAGTTCTCATATCCAGAAGAAGGCGAACACCAATACAGAGACAGTACAAGTCATTCATAAAATCCAACGAGGTGATACATTACTCTCGATAGCGAGAAAATACGCCGCAGACGTGAGTTTCTGCGTAACAAATCCTTTCCATGGAAGGATGCGTGAACCACATGCTTACTCGCAGCCTTTCTCGATCTCTCCATTTAGCCACATGAAATCATATATCTCAATTCCCTTCCACCTTCAGCACTCACTTCCTATCCTCGGATCTTACAAACTCGTAAAAGTCTAATCATCTCGCAACGTTCCATCCCCTGGATCCCTTCCTCCGGATCTCCAACAGAGCATATGCATATAGGGGAAGAAGGGACCGAAAAAGAGACGGAGGAGCGAAGAAGACAGAGGCAGGAGAAGAGATTTCAATTATTAACCAAATCTACAGACCCCGAGATAGGACGTGCTTACATCGGTGTGGAAGAAATTGAGGAGAAGAACTTGTACTCGAGCTTGGATACGAACCCGAATCCACGCCATCCACTTGAATACTCTACCGGTGAATCTCTCGATCGTCCCCACCATCAATCTAACCCGATAAAGCATATTGTCGGCGGAATTGAGAATGAGATGGAAAAGAGTAAGAAGATGGTAGTTCCGGAAGAAGGAAATAGGGAGGAAAGAGCACTTGGGAGGTTTTGGGACGATGAATTATGGGAAGTAGAAAATGGGACTTCTTTAGATAAGGAGAGGAGAAAAATCGGCAAGTGGAATGTCGTCGGCGGAGATATCGCTATCAACTTTACTCCTCCTGGGCTCTCGTCGAAGGCCGTGAAGAACTAGGCGTTATTGCCGCATCTCTGTGGTATGGTTTGTTTGTAGTGTTGTATGATAATATCTGTATTCTTTGCATGTTGGTAAGCGCATGGTCATGATTTTTGGTTATCCTGTATTGCTATAATACAACTAGCATCTCTTGGAGTATTTCTCGACTTCCTTATACGGATGCCTGGGAGAACGACAACTACGACCCAAACAGTGGTCCTCTAAGCCACGTGCTCGCCATTCGGCTCCCCAGTAGCCTGCATCACAACATCTCCCGCTGATTGATCTTCTGCCATAGCAGTTCCCGGTACTTGCACGGCTGTGGTTGTGCTTGTGGCTGTGGCATCAGGGCCTAGTGGTGGCTGCTGCTGCTGTTGCTGTTTGCCGGATATCTCGGTACTGATACTCTCAGCATGAGGATTAACGGTGATCCCAGCTTCCGTACTGGAATAAAAAGGAACATAAAGCCCATTAATGACGTACGGATTAAGGAGATTAGAAGAAAGAAACGTACAGCTTCATGCGCAAAAGTGATGCTTTAGCAAGCTCGGAGCTCCTTTGTCCCGCTTTCAACGCCTTTTCAAACATCTCTGCCCTCGGATCGGGTGTATCCATCACCAACACCTGCCAAAGAAAAAATCATTAATAACCGCGATTTGTCGCTCGCACGGAGAAGAATGGGACTCACGTTATCAATCAAATCAATCTTCGCTCCAACATCCCCATCCCCAATCAGCTTCTCAATGACATCCAACATCTTGTCTCCTTCCATCCCAAATGCTTGGGTCATAGTCTGAATGCGGATAGTCGAGAATGGTTGGACATATTGGATGATGGAACGGGTCTGAATACATGAGATGATGGAGCGGGTGCAGGACGAGAGGAAGGGATTAAGGAGAAGAATTGGCTGAAACAGCGAGGACATGAGAATCGGAGATTTCCAACCAAAGAAAAAAAAAAGGTGAGGGAAAAAATGGACATACCTCGGAGTACTGAAGGAGAGACATAACTTGTTCGTAATTCGCGTCAACATACGCTCTGACCAAGTCGACAATCCATCCTTGTGAATCATCGAGCTGATTTTTGAACGTCGCTCGATCAAGAAGTACTCGACGTATACGACTGCGATCAGATGATGCAAGGACATAGAAAGCACTAAGGAGGGCCAGATCGCTCGTGGAAATGGCCTGGTTTGACATTAGCGAAAGTCTATTGTCTCGGAGCTTTCACTTTTGATAGGGCCATAAGACAAGAAGACGCACCTTGCCTTCCCAATCGCCTAACCCGCCTTCATCCTCCTCAATCCATCCCAACTCTCTCCCAGCCCTAGCCCAATCTTTTTGACTCGCGCTGATGAGCCCTTTTCCTACCTTGGCTCTCACCATCACACTCCTCCTCGCCGCCTGAGAGCGGCTTTCTTCGGCTTGACGTTCCCGCAAGTCCGAAGCGGTCGTGCTGAGGCCAGCTTGCTGTTTGGACTGAGTGTGAGGAGGTGGATGGAGACGGTCAAGCGTGGTTTCGAGTTTGGCGATGTGGCCTGAAAGGGGTGCCGGGTAGTTGAACGCAAGACAAGTCTATAGAGGATGGTTAGCATTACATTCAGACGAATGAGGATTGTGAACGTACCTCTACGACGCCCACACCAAGATCGACGTGGTGCTGAGGGGTAGAGCTATACTCTCGCGTGGCGGCATAGTAGTTGAGAGCTTCACGCACTTTGCCGACCTTGAAAGCTAATTCTGCAAATGCAAGTTGCGTCAACTGCATCGCAGCTTTCACATCAGCTCGTCCAGTGATCATACCGACAAGTGACAACTTACACGGATGCTTTCCTTAATAAGGTTGCTCATATACCCTCTCAGCTCTACATCAAGTCTCGAAACCTCTTTCGCTACAGTGTCCCTCGTCTCATTTATCCATCTCTCATCAGGGAACCCATCTTCCTCCTTCCCTTCTCCAGGAGGGATACCTCTCGACGTGATTTTAGTGATTCCACCTTCGTCATCCTCTTCTCTGTCCACTTCCATTTCCTCGGCAGCCTTCCATCTCTGACCAGGGTGAACGATAGTAAAAAGGACAGATACAGCCCAGAGGTAAGTGTTGATATCCCATGTGGATGACTTGACGAGTGGGATTAGCTTGAGCAATGCCGTTTTTGCAAGCTCAGAGGCCGATAGGGAAGGGTAGGCAACACAGGTGTTTACAAGATGAGCATACCGGGTTATAAGGGCTCGGCCTGCAAGGTAAAGTTGGTAAGGCCAAGGAACGGTGAAGGAAATGACGGACCTTTGTATGTGCCTTCGTAAGCGGGCCAGTCAAATTGGGCGGGATCAATAGATGCCAAGATGTCGGTGTATGATCGTTTGGAAGCCATTGTCCCTAAGTCCTGGACTTCTGGAGAAGAACGAGGTGAGATTATGAACTAGAGGGCAGTCGCGGAAAGGCGCATAGCTGACGGACGCGAGTGGAAAGTGGACGACGGATGACGGCGGACATGCTTGGGCGGATACCCCCGCCTCCACTGTTTGGTATTGACGAAAATAGACTTTCCCACGGTCGTTCGGTGGCGGTTGACTCACCTCCACTCAAGCACACCGCAAGTTCTTCATCGATCGGAAATTCGCTCTAGGATTTAAAAAAAATTACCCTTTTGCACCCTCTTTTTCCCTCCCAACCTCTCTCCTCACCTCTTCCACAGGATGCCTGCTCTCCGCTCAACCCGAAAATCAGCGCAAAACCAGCCAGAAATGGCTGTTATTGACTCTGTCGGCCATTCAAGGACCAATAACGCTGTTTCTATCAAAGCTCAAAGACAATCAACAGTCGAGGTGTCGATACCAACTCGCAGGACGAGATCATCTACCAGCAATACTGCATCTTTAGTCCCCAATGGCGTTGATCGGGATGAAACAGAAGATGAAGATTGGGCCGATGGCGATGTCAACGTGGGTGGCAAATGGATCTTCACTCCATAAAGTTGACGCTGATATTCAGGATTAGATGGAGAATGGCGATTCTGACATAGAGTTAATAGAAGATCAGAAGCCACAGATCAATGGCGTCAACGGTAAAGGCAAAGGCAGAGCGAAAGAACAAGCCCAGCCCTTCAACATTGGTAAATACAGTCGTGTCGCCAAAGCTTCCGTAACCGATCTCAAAGAGGACACGCGAACCTCTGGTCGCTCATCGAGAGCACCACGTCGTAGTAAATCACAAGCATCAGTAAAGATTGAGGAACTTGATGGCGATTCAACGGAGTCTGAATTTGTGGTTGACGGTGGAGGGTATGCGATGGATAGCGAGGATGAAGCCAGACAGCTCAAGCAGGCCATCCGTGCATCTAGTAGCAAAGCGGCGTCTTCCAAGGGGAAGAGAACCAACCATGTTGCTTTGAATGCTGCTTTGGCTCGTATAGCTGGAAGTAAGCCATCCCCTACATTCGTTTCACGTCAGTCACTGACTTTTGTGTAGAACGGAGCGGCCAGTCGTCAACTGCTACCGACACAGCCAATGCCACTCCTCTCTCCGATGATGATCCCGTCCCCTCTGATTCTGAATTTGAAGAGGCTGAAGAACAAGGCAGCGATCTATCCGATTTGTCAACATCCGATTCTGAAGTTGAAGTGCCGCTTTCTCGCGGAAAAGGTAGCATGCGAGGAGGTCGAGGAGGAGCTCAAGGTAGTAAAGCTGCTAGGCCCTCCGTTGCCAAGGGAAAAACAGCTGCCAAAGGAAAAACCAAGAAATTCCAGGGCAAAGGCCGCAAGCTAGGTGGTTCTGATTCAGAAAAAGAGGAGGAATTCGACGGAGCTGAGGCCCTTTCCGATGAGGATGAATCCTTATCTGAGCTTTCTGATCCCAATATGTCATGGCTCGAAAAGAGGCAGATGCAAAAAAGAAAGGAGAAGCGCCATGCCGCAAGGGAGGCGGCGCCTAGGAAGAAGAAAGAGCGAGAGCTAGCAAAGAAGTTGGGGAGGAAGTTGACGAACGGGGAGAAGAACCTCATCGCTCTGTGTATGGTAAGTCACATCCTGTCGTCATCGCCTGTCATCCTAAAATCTGACATTTCTATTAGCATCGTCCGGAGCTCGAAAACGTCTGGGGCGATCTTCAAGCCAATATTGAACCTGTCAAACCCATTACTATGGAAGCTCACCCCTCGCTCAAACTCACGCTCTTGCCTTTCCAGAAGGAGAGTCTTTACTGGATGAAGAAGCAGGAAGAAGGCCCTTGGAAAGGCGGCATGTTAGCAGATGAAATGGGTATGGGCAAGACGTGCGTAGCCATCGAACATTCATCTTGAGTCTGGCTGACCCTGTCATTTAGTATTCAAACCATTGCCCTTCTCCTGTCTGAACCTCGACGCAAACCAAGTCTCGTCGTCGCCCCTGTCGTTGCATTGATGCAATGGAAAAACGAAATCGAGACGCATGCTGAAGGGTTTACAGTATGTTTGTGGCATGGACAGGGGAGGATGAAAGCGGCGGAATTGAAAAAGTTTGATGTAGTGAGTTGGTTCTGATGCTTGCGACGCGTTTCCCTTATCGATTACTGACACGCTTTATCAGGTTCTCGTTTCGTATGGGACATTGGAAGCTTCTTTCAGACGACAGCAGCGCGGTTTTAAGCGAGGAGACAAATTCATCAAGGAGAAGTCACCTATGCACGAGTTTGAGTGGCACCGGTAGGCCGATTTTCTTCCCGACTTTCTGAGGCTACATTACTGATCTCAGATTCAGAGTTGTGCTCGATGAAGCCCACAACATCAAGGAACGATCCACCAACGCCGCCAAAGCAGCGTTCGCGCTCAAGGCGACTTACAAATGGTGTTTGTCCGGTACTCCTTTGCAAAATAGGGTTGGAGAGCTTTACTCGCTGGTTCGATTTTTGGGCGCCGATCCTTTTAGGTATACCCTCTCCCTCAAATTGATCGTACCTCATGATAATGCTGATACGTGTTTGCAACAGTCACTACTTTTGTAAGAAATGTCCTTGTAAGAGATTACATTGGCAATTCTCCGATAAACGTCACTGTGACGAATGCGGACACAAACCGATGGACCATGTCTGTTTCTGGAACACGGAGATCCTCACCCCCATCGCCAAATACGGTGTCGAGGAAGGTGGACCGGGTCACACTGCGTTCAAGAAACTCAAGGTTCTTCTTGACAGGATGATGCTCCGACGGACCAAGCTCGAGAGAGCGGATGATCTTGGTTTGCCCCCGAGGACGATTGTGGTTAGACGGGACTATTTCAGTCCACAGGAGAAGGAGTTGTATATGAGCCTGTTCACTAATGCCAAGAGGCAGTTCGCCACCTATGTGGGACAGGGAACGGTGTTGAACAGTGAGTGGAATTTAGATTGAGCGGGTCGTTCTGTCGAGTGCACAATGGCTGATCAGTTGTATTTAAGACTATTCGAATATTTTCTCGTTGATCACAAGGAGTAAGTTACGACCCTTTCAAGAGAATACGATGGAGCCTGATAATTGTGTCAGTGCGACAGATGGCTTGCCATCCGGATCTTGTCTTGCGCTCAAAGAACAGCACCCTCACTGACGTCCAGGAAGGCACCGTGTGCCGATTATGCAATGATACCGTGCGTCCTCTCCTTCCCTTATTTTCATCCACATCATGGGGAATGAAACCTAATATTACATCCGTCTGCAGGCCGAAGACGCTATCATGTCACAGTGCAAGCATGTCTTTGATCGAGAATGTATCAAACAATACCTCGAGGTGAAACAGATGCGTGGCCATAAGCCTGAATGTCCTGTCTGCCATATCGAGATTTCCATTGACCTCGAGGCAGAGGCTTTGGATTTGGAAGAAAATAACAAGAAAGCTAGACAAGGTATTTTGAGCAGGCTCAATCTTGATGTGAGTTCCATCGAGAAATCCTACGTGCATGGCGGGATCGTTGCTCACTGTATTGTAGAACTGGCGATCGTCTTCAAAGCTTGAAGCGCTGGTAGAAGAATTGGAGAAGTTGAGACACAAGGATTGCACAATCAAATCGCTCGTGTTCTCGCAGTTTGTGTCTTTCTTGGACTTGATCGCTTTTAGACTGCAGCGCGCTGGATTCAACGTGAGTCTCGCCTTCCACTTGATTTATCATGAGAACCAGTAAATTAATGTACGCTCCGGCCAGATTTGCCGCCTTGAAGGTAGCATGACGCCTCAGCAACGAGATGCCACTATCCAGCATTTCAGTAAGTTTTTCTGTTATACTTGCGCTTTGCCGTGGTTTGACCGTGATTTGTTTAGTGAAAAATACCGGTGTCACTGTTTTCCTTATCTCATTAAAAGCGGGTGGTGTCGCCTTGAATTTGACAGAAGCGTCTATGGTCTTCATGATGGACAGTTGGGTAAGTCGCTTGTTTTGACATTTTCTATTCAGAGACCGTAGGACCTGACAGAGATGTTCCTTTTTTTCCGCAGTGGAATCCCTCTGTTGAATATCAAGCTATGGACCGTATTCACCGTCTCGGTCAAAAACGACCCGTCAAGGTAGTCAAGCTCGTGATTGAAGATAGTATCGAGGACCAGATTGTTCAGCTGCAAGCTAAGAAACTGGCCATGACCGAGGCGGCGCTGAGCTCTGATTCGGATTCTGCACTGGGCAAGCTTACTGTAGAAGATGTGAGTTTGGGTTCCTTAAATGATGGTGTATGGCAGAGGCTAATATTATATTCCATAGCTTGGGTTCTTGTTCAAGTTGTAGAGAGGTTATTTGTGTTTTACATGTCTCTATAGATATCTTTTAGATTCCTTGTTTCGTTGTAGACATGTTGATATGCTTTTGCATGGTTGTGATATCTTTGTTTCTGCTGCCGCTATGATAATCCTTCAGTCGTTTCCATGGTTTGCTCATAAGTTGAGATTGGTAATGTTATCTATAAAAAAGAATCTGGCTAGAGACGAATAAGAGGAGTCATTTGCTTGATTGCATAATAGGCCTCGGCCTGCATCCGTCATCAATAGTATTCATCGCATACATGAGCAGAGGATACTTGACGATTAGAGCACAGAATCCAGAAGTTGAAGAAAAGAGAAAAAAAGAAGGTGGCGTTGATATGCCCCATCTCCCACAAGCCACTCCCCCATTTCTCCGTTATATAGGACGGTGGACGTGATAAAAAGCTGAAACAGAAGGAAGCTCGGTTTCAGGATGTGTCAAGTCGGGGCCATGGCGGCAAAAGAAGTCGGTCCTGGCCGCCTATTGACCAGGCACGGATTCAGCGAAGAAGGCGAGACTGCGAGACCACCGACCGACGTTTCTTATTGTTCTCTTGATCTGCGAGCGTGTGAGTGCAGATTGTCCATTTTGTTTATTGTCTACGTATCGCCTACTGCCAGCCAGTACACATCCACCCACCTTAAGCCAGACGCACACGTACCCATCCTCCGTACCTCTCATCAATCAGTAACCGCCCGGGTACCATCATTATTATATTATTGCCTCCTAGTATCCGCACCCACCTTCATCAACGTAAACCCGGGTTCCTCTCATCACTGCGCATATCAATCGAACAACTGTCTATCCACTCTTCTCAATATACCGAAGTGGCAATATGACAATCGACCAAAGCCAAATCAACTTCAATGTTCCTTCTACTTATAAGCTCGAAGAGATCGTGGGTGAAGGTGCATATGGTCTTGTAGTGTAAGCCGTGTTACTTTCTGGATTGGGGGAGAAATAACCATGGGCTTACTTGAATTTTCCTCACTGGTAGAGCTGGCACCCACCTTCCCTCTGGGACTCAAGTCGCTATCAAGCGTATCACGCCATTTGACCATACCATGTTCTGCCAACGAACGTTGAGAGAGATCAAGCTTCTTAGGCATTTTCAGTAGGTCTTAAATCTATCACGATGGAAAAGGCGGTAAATTGATTTAAGAGTGGGGCTGATGAACCGCTAGTCACGAAAATATCATTTCCATTCTTGACCTGATTCAACCAGAAAGCTATGAGGTATTCAACGAAGTCTATCTCGTCCAGGTGAATTTTGAATATGTCTAGATATGATCAGAGCTGATGGGCGTGATAAGGAACTTATGGAGACTGATTTGTAAGAGGCTGGAGTCTTTGACAATCTTCCTTCAGCGACCAATGCTGACAACAATAACCTCCTCAGGCACCGAGTGATCAGAAGTCAGGAACTATCAGATGATCACTGCCAATACTTTGTCTACCAGGTGCGTACCAGATTACTTGCAAGTTCCAGGGTCAACATGCTTATAAGCTGGTTGCATAATAGACTCTTCGGGGTCTGAAAGCCCTCCATTCTGCCGACGTCCTTCACCGTGATCTCAAACCCTCAAACCTTCTGTTAAACGCCAATTGTGACCTCAAAGTGAGTGTCTTGTTTGTTGCTTTCACGCCGGGGCGTAAAGACCGTCCATTCCATATTTCACAAAACGCTTACCTCTTTCCAACTCTGCCTTGCAGATCTGTGATTTCGGTCTTGCCCGATCATCTGCCAAGCCTCCACCTGGTACATCAGACGGAGGACAGGGATTCATGACGGAATATGTCGCTACAAGATGGTATCGAGCGCCCGAAGTCATGCTATGTAAGTCAATAACTTTTCTATGTGTATTATCGCCCCTGTAACTAACAATGAGCAGCATTCCAAGAATATACCAAGGCTATCGATTTGTGGAGTGTAGGCTGCATTCTTGCTGAAATGAGTAAGTGATAGTCCACTCTTGAAGAATGACGCAGTGCAGTTTTGATACCCATCGTAGTCAACGGCAAGCCGTTATTCCCTGGGAGAGATTACCACCACCGTAAGATACCTAGAGCTCATATTAAATGGGGAGAACTGACTCTATTTGTATTTTTCTGGTATGGCAGAATTATCTTTGATTTTACAAGTGCTCGGTACCCCTACTGTGTGTTTACTTTTCGCTTTCTTAATCGCGCAGCTAACGCGGAAAATGCAGATGGACGACTTCAACGAGATCACCTCTCAACGATCAAAGGATTATCTTGTAAGTCGTTCTCATTGATTTCGCAGATGCGTACATCTGCTAATTGTATTGTGTTTAGCGAGCACTAGAGTTCACCCGACGTCAAGACTTTTCTGCGATTTGCCCTAAAGCCAAGCCTGCGGCGGTTGATCTTTTAAAACAAACCCTCACGTGTGTTTTTCTATCATGAAGTTGATACAAAAGTACTGACCTACAACGTTGGATAGCTTTTCCCCGTCCAAGAGGATCACAGTGGAAGAAGCGTTGATGCATTCTTACGTCGAAGTTTGTTCAATACTCTCTCCCAACGCGTCTATGAATGACTGACATGTTGCATGGATAGGCTTATCACGACCCGCATGACGAACCTAATGCTGAACCCCTAAAACCCGGATTCTTTGACTTTGAGTTCCATCAAGAGAAATTGAGTAGAGATCAATGGAAACGTTCGTATCCCCTCCATCTCATCACAAAGCTACTTCTGATCATTGGAATTTGTGTTAATAGGAATGATTTACGATGAGGTGCAAGATCCGGTACCCACCATCCTCTCTCAATGGACGGAAAGCCATTAAGGGTTGCTCCAAGGTTGAAAAGTCGTTCGAAGATGCCCAAAGGAGAGAAACAGGGGCGGAGAAATAGAGCTGGAGGTTTTCGAGGTTATAAATTAGTACACTATTATCCTTCTAGCGTTTCTTGTTTTTAGTGTTTTCTTTTTGTCTCCTTGATCCACCTGTCATTTATTTCTGTTGGGTTGTGACTACTGGATAACCACCAATCACCTGGATACCTGTCATATATACCTGGATCATTCGATATACAGATACATACACTCCTCGTATATGTTTAGTATTACTGCGCTCATCCGCAGAATTGTGTCTTTTTGTGCATGGAGCTCTGTAACGTGTTTTGCGCTTTCGGCCACAGGCTGCATTGAGCAATGGTGCTAACCAGTGACAGGCTCAAGAATCATCCGAAAAAAAAAACCTTATGGGATGGGTGCGCGACATTAAATGAAGAATAACCAAGATGGTTTGCGAAACATGCGAATTCATTGTCGGGATGTGACCGAGTCATCTAATTGGATTCAAAGAAATAGCATTGGGAGTTTTTCCTGTTGGATGGAATACGACTTTTGTAAACCAACATCCCAGCTTTTTGGTTCATGGTTGACTGCATCGCCTAGCCTGAAACGACTATAGACAAATGATGATTTTACATTCCCGAAAGCAATGTCTATCATCTCTGTTTTTTTTCATGTTTTATTTTTTCTCTCTTTTGCCCTTAATGGCCAACCCTTGTTGCAAATCCTTCGCTCTTTTTACCCCTCCATCCGCCCCTCCCCAACCTCTCACTTCTTCTCGGATGATCGTGTATTAGTAGAAGAAGGGTTAACAGAACTAATCACGCTGCCCGTAGCAGCAGCCACCAATTTCCCTCTCCGTTCAGTTGATAATTCTGGGTACTCATCTGCCAAGGATGAATTGATCTTTGAGGCGTACTCGTACATGGAAGCTTCGAGGTCTTTCAGCAGGTCGTCCATCGGGTCGTCCTTAGAAATGGTGGGGACGGTTGGTTGTTGAGAGCTACTCATTACGTCTGTCTCTTCTGTTTTGTGTTCTGTTTGCCTGATTTTAGGTCAATGTTCCTTTTCCAGTCACTGAATTGCGGGCTTTGTTGAATACTCTCGAAATTTGTTGAAGAGAGACTCTTATTATATACCTTGGCCTCCCAGCTTCGCTTCGTCAGAGTCTGCCTTTGAAAGCTTTCGAAGCAGCTGACTATTACTGAGTTTCATTAGAAGTGTTCGGATCAAAGCTCAGAGATAATAATAGCTAGCGTTCGTAGCCGCTTGAGTATTTCCGGCCGGATCAAAGTTTATCATTATGACAACTGTCATACTTCCTTGGCTTTCCTTTTGTCTGAGTTTATGATAGCCTTTTCTCCATAATACCTGATTCCAAACTTTTTATTGCTCGCTAGAAGGTAACTCAGCATAAGAAGCTTTGAGGATGAAATCCAGATCCCCCGAGTTGCGAATGCACCGCCATCCCACTTACTAGATCCTAAAGGGAAGCTGTACAAGTCCACGCGTCTGGAATCTGAACACACCCTCTAGAGAACGATAATCAAAGGGACGGAGACTAGATGTTTCCGAGTGGGGTACCGAGCGAAGAAAGGGAAAAAAAAGTCAAAAGAAGGGGTGGTTCAAGGGTGGGGTGAAATTCGACAAGGGAGAAGTAAAGGCGTCGCTCAGCGTTATGAATCTCTTGGTAACATCTTGTTTCCTTGAAGATGTTACAGCTGGGCATAGAAACAAGGACTTAGCGATGGTCACCGAGTTAATAAACAAATAGGAGGTATGATAAGAACTGGAAGACCCTTCAAACTTGGTCTGGTTTTTTGCTGATACCTGAAGGCCGCCTGTTCTGCAGTACATTTAGTCGTATCATTGCTTTCCAAAGCTCACAGTTTAAAGCCACTACCGTGCGCTGTACTTGCACGTCAGTATTGGTAGGGAGTCTCACGTCAAGATCCTTCGGCTCATTATATGATTTTTGATTAACCAAACTGCTTTTGGGCTATCTGTCGTTGCCTCGATGGGTCAGCGATCAGCTGGCGCCCAAGCCTCACAATACTTTCTTCCTTCTTCAGCCCCGTGCTTTGTGCGTGGAATTTTGTGATTGAAAGTGTCGATAATGTTCCTCGGTCCCACCTTCCGTTACCATGCAGGACTAAGCTTTCCCGCCTTCCCCGTTTGATAAAGATGACGCATGCGCACTGGCAGCAGGTGGCAAGTCGCGGTGGGTTGCGAAATGTCAATCAGGCGTGAGGGATCCATGGTACAAGTTCAGTTTGATGCACGCTTAGATGAAGAGGCGGCAGAGCATGCACTGACCGTACGACCCAGCTTTCAAAGAGCTTTTGGGCTCGACTCCTACGAGAAAAGTGGATATGCAGAGCGTTCCCTGGGATGCCGGCATGAATGCTCATATATATGCTCAGAGCTATGGCTTTCCCTATGTCTGACGCGCGAGAGCGGGAAATGGGAACAGCTTTGATAGGCCAGAAAAAACCGGCATAGATAGGAACATCGTCGTACTTCATGCATAGCACACCCCCATCGGCGATGCATACAGCAACTGGCGACGACTCGCACGGCTGTGCTGGCGAAAATACCAAAATAAGATGTTGAATGCATGGAAGACGAAAAAAAAAGAATAAAGGAAATAGGAAATTGTGATTGCTGGTTGCGAAATTTAGCGTCTGGTTTCATCGCCTTAGTTGTCTTTTCCCTATCATCTCTCTCTTCATCACCACCAAACCATCTCTACACAATGCCGGCCTCTATCTCCCTTTCCACTTCCTATGCCTGGCCGGCACAAGCAACACACTCGCCTATACTTGTCGCCAGGCAGGACGCAGGTAACGGTACCACAGAACCATCCGCCGAAGCTTCTCAGGAGGCAGCACCATCCTCCGCCGCCCCCGCACAGTCGTCCGATGCCCAACAAGGTAAGTTCTCCTCCCCTGCATAGCATCAAAGTCGACGTCTTCGTTGATTTGACTCATACTCTGTCTCTTCGTCTGTGTATTGCCATTGACGTAAAGATTCCTCTCCTGCTGCTTCTGCTTCGCCCACTCAAACATCTGAATTACAACCATCGCCGTCCTCGGATGATGCTGCCCAATCTACATCGCCTTCCCCTACACCCACATCCGACGCTCAAACGACCACTTCTGAAGCCTCTGCAGAACCTCAACCGTCATCAGCGGCACCAACTTCGGATCCTGCACCCTCATCCGAAGCCCCAGCGTCATCTGCACAGCCCACCTCTGAAGCTCAGCCTACAACATCAGAAGCACCACCCAGTTCTGCACAGGAGTCACAATCCGCCTCGCCTTCTCCGTCGCCATCGCCGTCTGTCACTACCACAGCTAGCCCAAGTGAAAGTCCCAGTGCCTCACCGACTCCTAGTCCCAGTCAAAGTGCGAGTCCAAGTGCAACAGAAAGTGCGAGTCCTAGCGAGCAAGCAAGCAGTCAGGGCGTGACGACCATTTACTCTACCACGCAGCCTGTCTCTAGTCAAGCTGCTCAATCAAGCGCCGCACAAGCCTCCAGGCGAGTCTCACATTATCTTTACAGACAACGTCGCTGACGTACTCGCAGCGCAACCCCATCAACGACAGAAGTCACAACGGTGGTCGTCGGCGGCTCCACTACTGCATCTTCTACTGCTCAACAGTCATCCGCAGACAATTCATCTCGAGCTGGTACCCTGTAAGCTTTTCCTTATATACGTGACGCCATCGTAATTAATATCATCCAGAACCTCTACCATCGTCATTTCCGATACATCCTCTAGTCAAAGTACCGCGGCAGAATCAGCATTTGTCGCAACCACCACAGACTCCGCCGGTCATTCTATCACAACCACTCCCGCTTCTTACACCTCCTCCTATGTGACCACTTCCGATGGCGAAGTCTACACCGTCACCCAAATTGTCCACAATCCCACTGGCGCCCTCGACACCGGTAGTTCGTCATCTGACTCTTCCACCAATACCTTTTTCAGCAACAAAGGTGCCGTTGCTGGAACGTTCGTTGTGGTCGGTCTTGTTGTCATCGGATTAATTCTCGCCTTGAGTCTGTTATGTTTCAGGAGACGAAGAAGACAGAGACTCGACAGGGAGGTCACAGCGGCTGCCATGGCCGCCCCTGCAGGTGCCACTGGACGACCCCCTCTCGATGAGGATAAAGGCTACAATCCCTCTTCTGGCCCCCAAACTAGCGAATCGTACCCTTCTACCGCCAATCAGACACCCATGGGCCAGTACGATGGATACGGCGCAACTTACGGCGACCCTCATGGAGGTTACGACCCGTACGCAGCTGCAGCGGCCGGATATGGCGCGACGGGCGGATATGAAACCATGCAACCCGGCGGACAAGGGTATTATTATGACCCTCACGCTCCTCCAGAGCAGTATAGCGTCCCTGAGCAGTACAGTGATGCCCCAACGCATTCTGGTGAGGCGTATAGCGATGTACCGCTCAATGAAGAGGGGCAGCATTACTACTTTGACCCAAGCCAGGCGCATGCCTACGCACCGGAAGGAGAAGGTTATGGAGATGCTTATGGAGGGTACTCGGGAACAGAGGGAAGTGTTGGGACGCCGCAGCATGAAAGGGAAAACCCGTTACATGTAAGTGTAGGGAGTGTGACGGAAGTAAAATGATTTGCTGATCGAGACGTAGGTTGCGAACCCTTCTCGGCAATAAATGGCATATGTAATATATCGATCTTTTACAATTTTTTTGCAAGTCATTTGTTTCCAACCATCTTGTTCTTCAACTGACCCCCCCTTCTCAGCCAAACATCCATTTCACAACAGATATCATATACGTCCCAAACACTCTTTTAGAATAAAGTTACGGACTCTCGGTAGGGATTATGTGGGTTTCAGCATGAGCCTGTTTTTCTTTTTTTTTGTGATTTCTCACTACTATTCGCACTTTCCTTTCTTTTGCTTTTTCGCTTCTTTATAATTCAAAAAGCCAGTCCCTGGATCAAGCCCCAGGCTGAGCTAGTCCTTCCATCTGAATGCTGCACTCGCATCCGTGTCCGTTCCTTTCTGTAGCCTCGTACTTGTAGCTTATCTATCAGCTGATGCCTGTTTTTTTTCTCTCTCCAAGGATATCTAAATGCATAGGATAAAATCTGCTTCATCTTGCATGACAGACACTGCTCTATACCGCGAATGGGTATTTCTTCGGATTGTGGCAGTTTCTCCGCGATAACCTCCACTTTCCACGACCACTTGGATTCTTGCACCGTCGGTCAACAATCAACAATAGCCGTTTTGCACCAGATCCTGCTCATCCATCCAACGAGGCTTTCGTTTCCCCACAAGGGGGAGCAGTTCTTGAATTACTTTGCTACACTGTTGTTTGCTTTCATTTTCTTACTTTCACCATCTCTCAAGGTGCTTTTGCTTTAGCTTTACTTCGAGTACGACCGAGCACCACCAGCAGACCTTGTTCTTTCTGCCATCCACTGCCAGAGAAGACCAATTAATCAACTATGCCCCAACCACCCATCCTCCCCTCCCTCTTCCCTCGCGAACCAGCTACATCCTCCACCGCTTCCTCCTCTTCCTCTTCCATTTCCCTCCCCTCCCTCCTCTCCATCCTCCTCCCTTTACTCATGCTTCTCCTGGCTATCATCACTCTAGGAGTGTACAAATACGTAGGATGGAGACGAGGTAAGAAATTGGATGAAGCAGTGGAAAAGCATGCGAGGGAGGTGGAGCAGAGGCGAAAGTTGGCGAAAATTAGGTATGTGTATGGTACGCCTGGCATGTACGGCAGTGGGTGTGATGCAGATGGGAGAATGGACGGTCCACCGGTCGGATGGTGTGAGTATTGGTTTTCTTTCTTTTTTCCCTTGGTTTGCTTGTTTGTACCCGGCTTTGTTTGGGGTGTGCTCCTCGATGAGATAATTTACTGACCGAATGGGGGATTCCATTGGGCAGGTACTCAAAAGTGGCTTGAAGCCGCCGACGCGAGACGGTCATTCATCAGTCTTTCCTCTCTGTCAGGCAAGTTCAATTTCCCTTTCCCATTCGGCCTGATTTTTGAGCCCAGGCTGACTCTCTTGATCCACGTCTGCTTGAAACAGCATCTTCGTCGCGTCCCTCTTCTTTGGTTGACATTGGAAACAAAATCACCACTGAACCAAAGGGTGAGATCAAAGGGCAGGGATCAGACCAGAAACGCTATTCGCAACTGTATCAACAACTTCAAAGCTATCGTCCAAGACTTCATACCACGGGAGGCTCTCCATCGTACCATGCCCTCCCGTCGCGCACTGATGAAATCCCCCTAAGCCCGGATCAGTATGATCATACAAGTATGTCCTGTTTTGTTTATCGCCTGACCTTTTCATGCCAAAAAAGTGCACACAATCAGGTGCTGATATGGCTCGAAAATTGATCGTCCAGCTCCTAACCCATCTTTCCAACCTTCCTCCTGCCCTCCTGCCAAAGAAACCCCTACCACCCCACCTCAATCCCAACCTCAAAGTACTGCTGCTACCACTGTCATGGCCGCACCTTACCCGTCTCCCCCCTCTCTTCCATTGCCTGCTTTTGGGCTTGGCGACGATTCCCGTATCGAATTTGAAGATGCCATGCCTTCTCTCACCTTTGCTTTGAAACCTACAGCTCCAATAAGAAGATTTGAGCAGAGGACGTCGCCTTTGAAGAGACAGTTCAAGATGGAATCAGTTGGGGATGGTCGAAGTAAGAAAGAATTGATAAGAGGCAGATTATTTGAGGAGAAGTCTAGCCTTGGATTGAGCGGAATTGAGAAACAGACCAGTACCTGTAAGTATCGCTTGGAATTTATCCCCAATCTTCTTTTCCGTAACAGCGTCGCCGCCAGACAAAGCTGATCAAGATCTTCTTCCCCTATGCCCATAAACTTGATTAATCCATCATTTTGCATTTTACAAAGCCACCTTTAACACCGGTATCACGCCCATCGAAGACGATTTTCATACCTCGTTGATCCACGGACCCGGCATTTCCGATCAGAGTGATCATTTGGAGTTTACAGATGCTGATAGCTCTGTGACGACCCGATAATAGGGATGATAAGAGAGTTGGGGATGAGGCACGGGTGCGTTTTGTCCAAGTCCGGTATGGGAGGAAGGAAATGTCTAGGGTGTCTTGTGGATACACGCATGCATGTAGCGTTTGTTGTTACCATGAATTGTAATAGACTTCTTCATTTGAAACCAGGCGGCGATCACGCATGACGGTTAGTCACCGGCATTATTCGCCCATATGGTGCACATTCCAGGCACGGGTGGGGTTCTTTCGGCGCTACATTTTTGGATTACGGCCACTCGAGTCCGTCCATTCGTCGAATTCAGCTGTTTATTATCTATCGACTCGCACTCGCCCCTGGGCGTCTATTGTCTTCTCGATGTACCTATATCAATCTTCCATCCATACTCTTTTTTCCATTCATACTAACCCACCAAAACCATCTACGATCGACTTACAATGACATCCTCCCCTACCCCTACTGCACCCTGTCCGATCCTTATCGACACTTCCGGCGAACCGTACATCCCGATCCCCTCTCATCCCGAACTCAAGCTCACCATGAGAAAGGAATCAGATATCGATGATCTCGTACGTTTTCCTTCTTCCTTCAATTCCTCCTCAAAGGGCATGCCCTTTTATCTGCGTCTCAAATAAAACAAGGGCGGGGAGGGAAAAGTATATAGACGCGATAATAAACGTTGATCGAAGTATGCATGAGCTAATGTCCATGTACCCGGTCTACAGCTCGTACTGTTCAACACTCCTGAAATCGGTAAATGGTTCTGGCGTCGTCCATTCCCGTACGTCCAACATGCTTTTTATCAAGTCCTGACAAGTTCATCAATTTATCTTTCCATTATACACGGCTAACGGTCGAATCAAACAAGGTATAAACCCTCCGACGCTGGCGTGTTCATGTCCCCTGTCCCCCGTTTCGCCACATACATCTCCACCACCCTCCTCCCCTCCCTTCCTTTCCCGCCCTCCCCACCCTTACCGCACGCCGAAAACTTCTTTCCATTCTCTGTCCTTCGTACCGCTTCGGACGGCAAGATGATCGGCATTGTCTTCCTCAGCCCTGGTGCCGAGGACAAGGGAGGGGAAGAAGGGACATGGGAGTTGGCGTACGATTTGTTACCTGCTTGGTGGGGTAAAGGTGTGGGGACCGGGATGATCAATGCTGGATTGGGGTATTTGGAATGGATAGGCGCAAAGAAGGTTGTCGCTGTAAGTTTAATATATATATATGTATAAAACATCATTCACATGAAAACAAGAGCTGATAGAACTCGTCATTTTATAGTTCCATGAACCCGAGAACGCAGCGTCCGGTGCAGTACTTTGCAAAACAGGTTTCACGCGAGTGGAGGATAAAAAGCTTATATGGCCTGAAGAGAAAGGTGGCGGTGAACGAGTGGTTTACGGTTGGGAGAAAAGACTGTTGAGGCACTAGGCCCCCCGGACTGTTACAAATCTAGTGATAGTAATATTCATCTTGTGATGTGATGTGTTGAAAAACTCAATAAATCCTCCAAGGATACAGATCTGGATCGCAGCATGCATGGATGACAGAGGCGCCATGCTCCGCCTCTATATAACTCTACAAGTCACCCCCTTCCTATAAAAATAAAAAAAGGAATAAATAAAAAAGAAGGAGAGGTAGGATGTGATGATTTACAGATACGCCCTCACCAAACCCTTACCGGCCTCTGCCGCCATCCCCTTGGCGATCCCCTCCACCGTCCCTCCGAGACACACCATCTCCAACCTACTCGGCTCCTTTGTCCCGCCGCGAATCTCCTGCGGTATACTAGGGAACTCGCTGAGACCCATCTTCCTCCGCCTCGCATTCTCCTCCTCGCGATCCCTGATTGCCTGCTCGTGCTTTGTCTTTTCTCGGGCGATCTGACGGGTGAGGAAGGCGATGTTGTTGGCTTCGTGAGAGTGCAGGGTAAGTGCGTCGAGTGTGTTTTGGAGGTAGGCGGTGAGTGATCCAGGGAGGGGGTTGATGAGGGGAGCAAAGGAAGGAGGAAGGGGCACAGAGGGGTTGGTGAGTGAGGGAGCAGAGGTCTCAGAGGGAGAAGGAGTGTTGAGGGTGGAAATAAAAGCGTTGACGAGTGAGGGGGAAGTAACGGTGATGGGGATCGACGTGAGCAAAGTGGAGGCAGTGATCCCTTGCTCTATGAGGACCTGACCGTCCCATCGGCCCAACTTGGCAGCTTCGCGCGCACCGTCTGCAAGCCTGTACGCCTTGACGCTCACGTCACCGCCATTTGACCGAGAGGCATCGTGGACGACGAGGATCGCCTTGCCTCGCCCCGCAGCCTTTTCGACGGCAGAGAGAAGCTCGATAGATACTCGGGTAGCGAAACCACCATTGTGGGTGGAGAGGTAGATGCCAACAGGGGAATCGGGAGTGGAGACGGTACCGAGTCGGCTCAAAAGTTTGGCAGAATACGAGTTGGCTAGAACCGGAAAAAAAGGAGAGATACCAGTCAGCGCCGCTTTTTTTTCCTATTTTACATATTCTTTCGAAAATCCGCTGCGTGGTATTAAAAAAAAAAAAAAAAACTCACGACCCAAGCTTGTCTCTCCGCCGGGCAAGGCATAACAGTCCTCAACCTCCATCACACCATCCAGATCCAAGCCCAACAGCACACCAAGCGCATCTACATGGGAAGAAAGTTCGGTGGAGGGCGGCGGGTTCCTATCTTGCTGGAGGACAGAAGCGGGCGGAGCGGGCAAAGAGTCGGTAGAGTGCTTCATCATTTTGAGGAAAACCTATTTTCCACCACGAATCAGCACTCGTGCACCCGTTTTGTCTTGCTGTTCGTGCCAGCGCTGACATGATAGGAGGGAAACCAAGGCGACTTTGCGACTTACGAGCGAGCTGAGAGAGACATTCTCGACTTCCCTGGCGGCCTCCACATCGACGACGCCTTCGAGCCGTTGCGGGACTTTTGAGGGTTGCTGGGCAGCGGGCTGGGGGGTGGCCTGTGTGGAGACGGCGGCGGGGAGCGAGGCCGCAAGAGCGGCAGCCATAGAAGTCATCTCGGATGGGTGTTTTTTGGTGCAAGTAGGTGAGCGCCGTATCAAGAGAACAATGAAACCAGCAAAGTTGGCGGCGTTTTCGGAGTTTTACCACGCGCCACACGTGTGCCATATCACTTTGCGCCAGTGTGGCACCTTTTTTCACTTTTACATGTAGTCCAACAATTCCATGCTGCTATGCAAATAAATGCAAGTACTGGTAAAAAGATAACGAAAAGAGATGGATGGCCACATGCAGGAAACCTCTTTGTGCTGCCCGTACGAGACATGACCAGCAACTCTTTTCCGATTCTCTCTTTTTATTTTTTATTTTTGATAAATGCAAGACAGCCCACCGTACCCCCCTATATGTACCCAGCGAGACACGGTCTACTGTACTGATAGGAAACCCCGCCTTATGCCTTGGCCTCTTCCTCGGGCACGAGCTGCTTGCCCTCCTTCAACACATACTCTGCCAACCCTTCCACACTGATAATCTTCAATCCCCACTCCTTTGCAAATCTCCAGCAATCATCTCGTCTTGCCATGGATCCTGCAGGGTCGTAGGGGTTGACGAGCTCACATAAGAGGCCAGCGGGTGGGAGGCCGGCGAGGTAGCAGAGATCTGAGTCGAGTTAGTGTATGTACAGATCTACCGGAAAGATGGTTGTTTCCGGCGGTACGGACCAAATACACAAAAAAAAAAAAAAGGAGATCTACCCCTCTAAGAGCGAGAGGTGGAAAGAGAGAACGGGAAAGAGGGACATACCTGTCGCACACTCTGTATGTCCCCTCCTCTTCCTCACCCCGCCTACTGCATACCTCAGGGTAACCATATGTCCCGGCCTTGTAAAATCGCTCTCATCGCTCTTGGGATCCGCGAGCAACCGGGCGGTGTACGCTCGATCGTGGGCGGAGATACCGGTGGAAACGGGATGACGTCCGGGAGCCGAGTCGACGGTGAGGTGGTATGCTGTTCCCTTGGGGTCTTGGGATACGCCAGAAGGAGGGAGAGAGGGGGGAAGTTGAAGTGCTTTCAGTCGGGACGGAGGAAGGGAGAGGCAGATGTAGCCGCTGATGTCGATTCAGACATGGTCAGTGGCTTCTCACTCTCTCGGCTTGAATAATAAAGGATAAAGAACACACACCTTGTCCACTTGATCATCCATGCCATGCCTTCTGTAGTGACGGCAGAGGCAGCACACACGACGTCTCCTTCGTTTTCACGGCTTTCGTCGTCCATGACGACTACAAACTCCCCGCGCCTGATAGCTTCGATGGCATCGGGCACGGGGTCAAACTGGAAGGGAGTAGGAGGGGCCGTGGGCGGGTTGGATACTTGGCTCGGACGGGACATGGTGGTGGTTTTGGCGAAAAGAATTGCGTTTTAGAGAAACGACGGCGAAATATACTAAAGGCGCGTTGGTAAAGTCCGAGAACGATAATAGTTCCGGCGGCGGATGGAATGTTGTATTTCAGCAATCGACGCGAAATGTTGGTAATCAGTCCGCTATTGTCCGTCCATGCTCCTGGCGTGAATCTAGCCGAGTGATTGTGCCTGAGCGGAAATCCCACTAATCAGCAACCACTCATGACGCTGATCCATCAGAACTCCTTGCGCTGCATGGGCGCTAGGAAAAGGACCCACGATAGATCGGCCATCACGCTGATTACTACAAATGCATCGCACTAACCAGAAGCGCGACGCGGACAGGCGTGGATGGCCGCCGGGCTCTGCCGAGTGCCACTGCGCATACTCAGCCCCGGCCATCGGCTGCCTCTATAAATACACCTCCACCTTTTCTTCTCTACTCCATCAGCCCACCATAACCCTCCTCCGCCTCCCACCCGCTGCCCCGCGCATAGCCGCCCGCCTGCAACCGCCCATGGCCTCCATCTCTCTCCCGCCCTCGTCCTCCCCCACCCCGCCCCCGCCGGCCTCACGGAACATCCCCAAAGACTTCCGGTCCTCCCTCGCAGCATGGTGGTCCACGTCCTCCTACAAGGAGACCCGTGTCGCCGAGGAGAGGCTGCTCAGACGGCTCAGCATGTACCAGCCCGCTCCCGCCGCAGCGCCGCCCCCGCCGTCGACAGCGCCCGCCGGCGTGCAGGAACAGGCAGGCGGCAGATCGTGGTTTGGGTTTGGGACGAGCAGCAAGAGTACAAGTACGACGAGCCTTCCAACTCAGACTCACGCTGCAGAAGACGTAGCGCCTCGGCCGCAGCCAGTCGCCTCAAGCTCAGCGCCGTCGTCAGGCCTCGTGGCCACGCTTCGAAACGTATTCATCCCCACGCCCGACCCTGCCGACGCCCCCGCGCACCCCGCCGACCCTCGCGACCTTTCCCCGAGCAGCAGTGCCACCTCGTCTGTTCATGATCCCACCCACGAAGAAAAGAAATCCCACCACCGCAAGTCGAAATACTGCAAGACGGACGAGGGCAAGCTCCGAGACTATATCAACACACTGGAAATCAGCACGCCAGCGAACCAGGATTCCAAAGAAGCGGTCGTCGTCTTGCACGGGTACGCTGCTGCTCTCGGGTAAGCCCTATTCCCGCCCTGCCCGGTTTTTTTTTTTTGATCCCAATTCCGCCTTTCTCTAGTTTCTTCTTCCGTAACTGGGAATCCATCGCCACCTCTTCTGCCGCCACCTCCCGCCGGACATTCTTCCTCGACTGGCTCGGCATGGGCCTCTCCTCCCGCCCATCCCCCTCCCTCGTCTCTTCCCCCTCCAACGCCCCCATTCCATCCCGCGTCGCCCGTGCCGAACACTTTTTCCTCGCCAGCTTGGAAAACTGGCGAGAACGTGTAGGCGTCGAGAAAATGGTCCTCGTCGGGCATTCGTTGGGCGGATATCTGGCGAGTGCTTACGCCGTGAGGTACCCCGAGCGCGTCTCTGGTTTGGTCCTCGTTTCGCCCGGGGGGATACCGCATGGGCCAGAGTATGTCCGGTACCCGTTGACCGCCGAATTGTCCTCCCAGACCCGGCAGGCTCAGAGGCTCAGAAGGGAAGGGAGCGAGACGAGCCAGGAATTGGAAGGGGCGGTGGACGCAGCGGAGATGGAGCTCGGTACAGGTCCAGGGGGGCGTGGGAGCGGAGGCAAGGAAGGAGCGAAAGGGGAAGCGAAAGAATGGGAAGAACGACGCGAAGCCTCGGTCGTCCGACGGGGAATGATGAAATGTAAGTGCCTTCCCCCCCACCCCCAAGAAGAAAAAAACCGTAGACTAACCCACACTAGTCTTCGTATGGGGCTGGGAACGAGGTCTCTCCCCGTTCTCCATCCTCCGCACAGCCGGTCCCCTCGGTCCCCTGTGGGTAGGCAAATACAGCTCTCGCCGATTCGCAAAACAGACAGAGGAGGATGTAAGGGATTTACACGCGTACATCTATGGGACGAGCGTGATGAAGGGGAGTGGAGAGTATTGTATCTGTAAGTCCCGACTCCCGCGTTCCCCGTCACCCTCACTCTCACTCTCGCCTCCATTTGGGCTGCAGCCATATGACAGCTAATAGCTAACGAATGTCGGGGTGTACAGCACATATACTCGCTCCAGGAGCATACGCGCGGATCCCCATTCTGGACCGTATCGACCGTCTCAAAATCCCAGTCACATTCATGTGTACGTCCATCTCTTTTGTTCCCCTTTGTATGTCACAGCGTATACTGCATCTAACCAATTCCTTTTTTTTCTTTCTTCCCATTATGATTATAACAGACGGTGACAATGACTGGATGGACGTACAAGGCGGCCACGATTCTGCTGCCGCACTGGCCAAAGCGGGCAACCCCAACTGTTCAGTCCACGTCGTACCCGAGGCAGGACATCATCTTTATCTGGATAACCCGGAAGTGAGCAATAGGTTGTTGGATGAGGCCATTAGGGCTGTGCCAAAGGCTTTTTAGATGTACCGGGTGATAGATGGGGAATAAAGTGTATATAGTAATCTTCTCTTACATGTTGTGGATGATGGGTTATATGTGAACGAGTAGATCTTTTTTTTTTCCAATGATTAGCGATATGCTGGTTTTTTTTTGCGCAAAGACGCAAGGTCGGCCTTGAGAAATGTCTGCAAGTCGAAAGAGCCAAGGATCAAGGGGCACTTTGATGGAGACGTAATTTTCTGCACATATCCATATTACATGAGGGTATTATTTGATGCTGGGTTATATAGATAACGATACTAAATACACATTGTCATTCGTCGCCTGAGATTACCTTGTACGTGGTCGTGTATATTATATGGAAGAGCTAATAGTACCTGTTGTGAACGTTAAAACGAGGAGGAACTACTTGCAAAAAGAAATCGAAATGTTCGACTCACTCAATCTCCAGCTGTAACGGTCAAGATAGCTTTCATCAGCAACTTGTTCCCGAAAGACGATAAACAAAACAAAACAAACAAAAAAAGACGAGACTCACAAACTGCAAAGCCACATCCCTTGGGGACAACACATTCAACCCCGCCTTGTTAAACATTTCTTTATTCGCATCCCCAATCATCTTTTCCACTTCTCTCAGTTTCTTCTCAAAATGGCTTGTTTTCCATAATAAACTTGTCCACAGGGTGGCGACAGCAATGAGATTATCAGTGATATTAGGGGTCATAGCGTAAGCTTCTGCCAACTTGGTATTGATGGCGTTGAGGAAGGAAGATAGTTCGGAAGGCTGGATACGGCCTTCTAGTTCCAGCGGGAAGATGGTTTCGAATCTACAAATAAATAAAAAAAGAATCCAAACGCCAATTCAATGCAAGTTTTGCTCGTTCATCAGCCCCTTTTCCCAGCTCTCTCCTTGTAATATTTCCCAAAACTGGAGAGTGTACGCACTGACACATTTCTCCGCCGCTCCAATCTCTTTCAATCCTCACCATCTCCTTCGGCAGGTGTTTCCCAATTTCTCCAGTGACGGGTTGATGGAAATACGACATGGGCGGGAGCGCTGAATGAGGGTACGATGATCGTGGAGTCCTGAATAATGGTAATGATAGCGAAAACAACAACAAAAATAATCATGTCACAGCATAGAACCAGATCATCAGAAGAAAAAAGTTAGCCTCTTCACCTCTCGTGATTTGATTCCAAAACCAGAAGAATTGAGACTTGCCCATGTCCACCCCTCCAACCTTCCAGATCGGCTTTTACCTTTTCCTCCCACGCCCGATTCGTTTGCCGTTCATACTCTCCTTCCCAGTCATCAAACCCGCTACCGCCAGCTTGGGTCCTTAGCACGCTAAAGCTTGTGGTTGTGCCCTTTCCTTGCCCTTGTTCTTGCCCTCGTCCGTGGACATTGGTATTTGTAGTGGTATGATAGTTGACTGCCGTTGCGTTGACACCGAAATCAGGATGGATATAGGGATGAGGTTGATCTGATTCCGGAGATTGCCCGACAGGAGTCGTAGTAGTAGGGTTGGGAGGTGCAGGGGTACGGAGCGGCGGGAGGGAAGCCTCTGCTGGATGGGGCGTGAAAGCGGGGGAGAATGGGTGGGACATCTGAGGCTATGAAACCATGACAGATGAAGAGTTGTTATTGAAAAAAGAGAGAGAAAAAGAGGAGATGGCAGCGGGAGAGAAGAATGCGAATTTTATTGATGGATGATGTGCTTTAGAATAGATGAGTCAAGAGATGCGCACGGACCAGGCACTCATGTTGACAAATTGTTCAAACCTGCAGTTTACGCAACATTGAATCTTGGAATTCTAGAAAACAGTATCAAAGCTACGTAAAGACATGTATTACGAGGAGATACATTTAATGTATAGAATGATAGAATATCGAATCTACTACTCTCACTTCTGTTTCACATTACAGTTGACGCCTTTAAAGAAGCTTCTCGATTTCCTCCTTGAGCTTCTCGGGCTTGGTGGAAGAGCCATATCGGCCGACACACTTGCCCTCCTTGTTGATAAGGAATTTGGTAAAGTTCCTATGCAAAAACTCGGATGTCAACTCTGACTGATATGGCAGTATGTTTTCAAAGGAAAAAAAGGAAGCACGGACGTACCACTTGATAGCAGTGGTCCCGGCAAGACCACCAACATTCTCTCCCTTCTGAGACTTCAACCACGCAAAGACCTCATTCATGTTCTTTCCGTTCACTTCAGACTTCTTCATAAGCGGGAAAGTGACACCGTGGTTGAGCTACAATAAACGGTTTGATGTCAGTCATTACCCACTGGATCATACGTCGAAAGGCGAGATGTGGCGGGAGAATGACTGATGACTCACGGTACAAAACTGGGCGATATCATCGTCAGAGCCAGGCTCTTGTCCTCCAAACTCGTTGGAAGGGAAACCAAGGACGACGAGACCCTTATCTCCATAAGTCTTGTGGAGCTCTTCAAGGCCGGTATACTGGGGAGTGAAACCACTACACACACCAAAGCACAAGTCAGATCTTATACTGGTTTCAACGGATGTTTGTAAAGGAAAAGACTTGCCATTTGGAAGCAGTGTTGACGATCAACACAACCTTGCCTTTCAAAGTAGACTGCACAGACTCTATCAATACTTATTCCCTTATCCGGATGATACGATGAAAAAAAGGAGTACTTACAAAGTCCAAATCACCCTTGCTCCCAGGCAGCTTGGCTTTCAAATCGTAGAAGCTTTTGTTGGCAACGTCCCCTGGGAGAGATTCGTAACCAAACTTGGAGGCGATGCTGTCGAAAAACGTCATGTTGGATTGGTGGTGAATGTAAAGATCTGGTAGTTTGAATATGCAAGTGTCTGTTCAAAAGACGGGAAAATGATGAAGAGATAAGATTCCAAACTGGTGTTAAATGCGGCGAGGTCATGAAAGGAGTTGGCGAGTCTACAGCGGTCTTATATATAACGCGTAAGCTCTGAACTCTGGACTCTCTTTACCGGTAAACCGACACTCGACACAACGATAATCCATGCACCATGCCAACGGGCTACGTTTAACGAGCGCTGCATGGCACGACAATTTGGAGTGGCCAAAAAATGAAGTGGCGAACAAGCACCAAAAAGTGTCGGTCGATCGAGACCCCCTGGAAACCCGGAGATCGTCATAACGGCGGCGATGACTCTCAGGCACACCCGCACGGACACTCCCCGTCGCTGACAAATAACCGCGAGTCATGAATCGCCGGCCACCGCACAGACAACGACGCAGAGAGGATGGAAGGAAGGATGGAAGAAGAACGAAGAAGGATGATTCATACACCAAAAGAAAGTCTAGTCTATCTCGTACGATTAATGTCTACAAGATAATTCAGAAATGCCAGAAAACGACAAGCCGGGAAAACAGAAAATGCAATTTTCTTAGTCAAAAGTGATCTTGGTAGGCGCAGGAGCGTTCGTAGTCTCCTTGTAGAAAGCACCGTATGATCCATGTTCTTAAGCCGTTCCCGTCAGCATAATCCGACGGTGAAATTGGATCGAAGGAACAAAAACTCACCCTTCTTCTTGATGGTAGTAGGGAACCTGTCCATCTCCTTGGGAATCTCCGCACCAACATCTCTCAATACCCTCATAAACTCACCCGCCAGAGATTTCTCATGGTTTTCACCCGTGAAGAACGTCACCGCCTTACCCGTCTTGCCCGCTCGACCTGTACGACCACACCTATGCACAAAGTCTTCCGTCGTCAAGGGAAAAGTGACATTGATGACCAACCCGACATCAGGGATATCCAAACCTCGCGCGGCGACGTCTGTAGCGACCAAGACATTTTGCTGACCAGTCTTGAACGCTTCGAGGGCTTTGAATCGGGCTTCTTGAGTCATATCGCCGTGGAGAGCGCCGACGGCGTAGCCGGCTCGGCGGATGGTGTATTCAAGACGTTGAGCTTCTTTTTTGTACAGTGCAAAGACGAGAATACGGGTGGGAGAGGTTTTGGAATTGGGGTGAACCTTAAGGTGGGCTTTGAGGTGGTGGGTAAGTCGGAAACTACGATAAGTTTGAAAATAAAAGGTCAGAGTCAGCAAGAAAATATCTAGTTTGTGTTACCAGTTCTACATACTCCTTGTCACGGGGATTGTCAAGCACCTCGACAATCTGCTCAATCCTCTTGTTCGCGGAAAGCTCATCACTGCCAACAGTGATACGCAAAGGGTTATTCAAAAAGGTGCTAGCAAGTCGCCTCACGCTCTCGGGCCAGGTAGCGGAGACTTGATTGCCACGGACCGTCAGGATGTAAAATTCACTTTGTAGACAGGGGACAGGGGAAACTCACACATGACAGTTTGTCTACCTTCCTTGTGGCCAGGTGTGTGTGCGATAATCCGGCGAATATCATTCTCGAAACCAGCATCAAGCATCCTGTCGGCTTCGTCCAACACAAGATATGAAACACTTCAATCCCATACGCCATCAGCTTCCTCCCACCAAGCCAATACTTGACACAAAAGATAGACTGCTCACCTGGAAAGATCCAGCTCTCCTGAATCAGCAAGATCCAAAGTCCTTCCCGGAGTACCAACAACCACCCTCGTATCCTTCTGACTCAACTCCCTCGCCTGCCCATCTTTCCCCACACCACCAAAGATACAAACACTCTTCAACCCCACTTGCTCTCCAAACGCCGAAAGGTGCTCGTGCGACTGTTGCGCCAACTCTCTCGTGGGGGCGAGAACGAGCATCTGGATCTGTCCTGGTACTTGACCCCTTCCCTTCTTAGAGCCTGTCACAGGTGGCAACTGGGAGAGGAGGTTGATTCCGGGAACACCAAACGCCAAGGTCTTACCCGACCCAGTCTCGGCGATACCGACCACATCCTTCTTGCTCAACAATGCAGGCCATGAACATGCTTGGATAGGAGTCGGTTTCTCGAATTTGTTAAGGAAAGGTTGAAGTTTGGAGTTGATTGGCAAGTCGCGGATGGAAAGAAGAGGAGGAAAGAGGGAAGGGGTGAGGGTGATGTTGTTCGAGGTGAGGAAGGTGTTGTGTTCCGCGGTGAAGGTGGTGGGGACGGTAGGGGCGGGGATGGCGGCGGCGGAGGAGGTAGCAGCAGCGGCGGCAGACGCTTTGGCAAGTTTCTTTTGCTGTTTCTTGGAGAGAGCGGGAGTTTCAGACTCGGTGGGAGTTGCGGTAGAGACAGGTGTCTCGGACGAGTCTGCATCCTTGGACTTTTTCTTCTTCTTGGGTGGCTCTTCTGTAGCAGCAGTAGAGGTAGAAGGGCTCTCGGCTTCTTCCTGATCAACCTCCTTCCTCTTCTTGTCCTTCTTCTCCTTTTTGTCCTTCTTGTCCTTCTTTCTGACTTCCTCCTTCACTTCCTCAGTGGCGACACCTTCCTGGGCAGCAGCCTCCTTGGCTGCCTTCTCAGCCTTCTTGAGTTTCTTTGCCTCCTTACGAGCCTTCTTCTCTTCCTTGCTCAATTTGGGACTGGCAACGAGCTCTTCGGCAGACATACTGATGCTTCTTTTTTTCTGTTTGCTTGCAGATTGTTTTGAGTAAGGGGAAAAGTGTTGGGAAATACGTGAGACAGAGAAAGAGATGAACGGTGAGCGACCGGAGTGACCGGCTGGTGGAGAATTGAAATTTTGGGAAAAACATATCGCGTTCAGGAACACGGACATCCCCGCCGGCTAACAAAGATTATTGCCTTACTTCGTTCTTCGTTCTCCTCCGGTCGTCCTTTGTTGGTCTGTTTTCTGTTGTTCTGGTCTTTGCATACAGCCTTGAGAGCAGTTTGAAGACCTAGCGCATATTTCAGAGAATAAATAACGATTAGTTGTTTAATGGTGTCGACGGGGTTAGAGAGAAGATCTCAGTGATGAAGAAGAAACTCACCACCACCACCAAGCGACCTTTCACCGCCGCCCCAATGCACTTCCATAGATACTTTGACAAATCGAGAGATTACTGCAATAGTACAGGAACAGACCCGTTACATAAGGATAGATCAGTCATGATATATGGTATGGAACAACGCTTTGTCATAATAATAATAATAAAAGTCATGCGAAAAATGAATCACAAGAAAATCAACCTCCCATCCAACCTGCTCAACCCACCTACTCATCCAGATCCATCTTTTCTTTCGCATTCCCCTCGTCCTCTTCTTCTTCCTCCTCCTTTTGAAGCAGCTCCTTTGCCTTCCTCATAGCAAACGCCGCCTCCTTGGAATAATGACTATTCCTCTTCTTCTCAAATTCCTTATGCCTCGCTTTCGTCTCCTCATCCATTTCTTCTTCGGAATCCGAAAATACTTCTCCGCTGTTGGCTGCCGTGTTCGCTGCTGTTGCCCCCAGCTCCATACCACCGACACTGCCGTTAGCACTGTGAATCGATCCCGTTGAAGTGCGTGGGGAAGATGATCCCGGTCGAACGGGGTGATCTTTAGAAGGGAGGGAGAAGGATGGAGAGCGCGAGGAAGTAGAGGTGGATGATGATGGACGACGAGGTGGTTGAGAGTTCATAAGTGTGTTTCGAGCAACTTGATCGGGGCTGATACCGATACTGTTTCGAGGACTTAGAGGGGTAGTAGGTGATCGAGGTGCTTTGTCGTCTTCCAAGTCAAAGCTAGGGACATCGCTGTCTGCAAACATATATGATAGTCAGAAAGAAGAGTAGACGCGAATTGCAATGCGAGAACGAGGTGACAAACCATTTGCAAGAACTTGGTCGTTTATGGCATCATACCGTACATAAGGTGTCTTTGGTTCATCGATTTTCCTGCAAGGTGTCGGTACTGGCTTGATTCTACATATGCAAAAATAACTTACATGAGAGAATCCTTCTGGACCTCTGTCAAAGCAATATTCGCCTCATCCCACTGCAAGCTGCTGCCATCAACTTATACTCTAATCAAACCTCATGCGAAACACTTACTGCTCGCCAACAATACGCTCGCCATCAGGCCCAATACTATCGCTCAACGGGTTCTTCAATATACCTCTCGCAGGCGGTGGCTTGGCCGCACTCGGGGTATAGCCGTCATCGGGAGTGATAACAAGGTCGTCCGCAGCGACTTGTGGGGGCCCTGAGGCTGGGGGGATGTCGATATGGGAAGGGTGAGAGTGTGTAGATGCGTAGGTTGCGTTGGGTGACATGGCTGGGGAAATTGTGGAAATGGGAATAGGAAAGTGGAATAGATGGAGATGAGAACGAGGTCAACATGTGCCCTCCGTCATGCGTCGCTGCCGTTCGTTGTTGTTCGCCGATGCCATGTGTTACGTAAACATGCATTGACGTAACACAGCCTCCTGGAATCTTCCCCTTAAACGGCCCATTTAGCGGCCCAGTTTGTTATATGGGCGTGCACAGTTTGCCGGGTCGTCCAAAACCAGAACCTGAAACTGGGCTGCGGCAGAATATTCTGGGTGGTGTCACCCGAGTATCTTCCACGTCGACGGTTGCCGTTGCGGCGTCAATCTCGTCTTCCATTCATCCCATCCCCCTTTTCCCCCGCATTCCACAACTCTTACTTTCAGTCCACATCTCATACTCACAACATCAAAATGCGTCCCCAGAACGTTGCTGGAGTAGCTGGTACCGGTGCCCTCATCATGGCCGCTGGCGCCCTTGCAGACCAGACTGTCTTCCATGTACGTCTTCCCGTGTCAGAAACGTGATTGGAACAAGCCCAGCTCACTTCCTTTGTCTGGCTTCAGCCCACCTCTCTCACCGCGCCCTTCATCGAGCAGTTCATCGAGTCTATCCCCGACTCTCGATGGACCGTCTCTCGAGCTACCAAACAGACCCCCGTCGGCGACGAGATCTTCTCTTATGTGGGTCAGTGGGAGGTTGAGGAACCCGAGGTTTACCCCGGTATCCCTGGTGACAAGGGTCTCGTTTTGAGTACGTCTTTCCATCCTCTTGCGTCTTTCTGTAGTTATGTCACTGACAAATATGTGCAGAGACCAAGGCTGCCCACCACGCCATCTCCACTCTCTTCACCGAACCCATTGACCCCAAGGGCAAGTCCCTCGTCGTTCAATACGAGGTCAAGCTTCAAAAGGGTCTCGAGTGCGGTGGCGCCTATATCAAGTTGTTGACCGACCAACAAGACGAAGGCCTTCGTGCTGGTGAGGATTACACTGACAAGGTGAGTCGGCTATCAAAAGGAAGTAGGATGACGAGCGCGCGTGCTAAGACATCTGCAGACCCCCTTCACCATCATGTTCGGTCCCGACAAGTGTGGTTCCACCAACAAGGTTCACTTCATCTTCCGACACAAGAACCCTCTTACCGGTGAATGGGAAGAGAAGCACTTGAAGAACCCTCCTTCCCCCAAGATCACCAAGACCACCGCTCTTTATACCTTGATCACCAAGTAAGCCCTCTTTCCTTTAAACGAGTGTTTTAGCCTTCGTTTGCTAACTTCAAGATCAGCCCTGACCAGACCTTTGAGATCCTCATCAATGATGAGTCTGTCAGGAAGGGTAGCTTGCTGGAAGACTTTGATCCTGCGGTCAACCCCCCCAAGGAGATTGATGACCCCGAGGACTTCAAGCCCGAGACTTGGGTCGATGAAGCAGAAATCGAAGACGTCACTGCTACCAAGCCTGACGACTGGGATGAGGATGCTCCTATGATGATCACTGATGCCTCCGCCACCAAGCCCGAGGACTGGCTCGAAGAGGAGCCCGAGACCATTCCTGACCCCGAGGCTGAGAAGCCTGAAGAGTGGGATGTGAGTGCATCGTTCTTCATAATACGGAACAAGGACAAACCTGATGAAAAAATAGGACGAGGAAGACGGTGACTGGATCCCTCCTATGGTCCCCAACCCCAAGTGTGAGGACGTTTCCGGCTGTGGTCCTTGGACTGCTCCTAAGATCAGGAACCCCGACTACAAGGTATGTCGCCCCATCATCTATTCGTTGCAAGTCCACACCCGCTAACTCTTGAGCAGGGCAAATGGACTGTTCCCAGGATCCCCAACCCCGAGTACAAGGGCCCCTGGGCCCCCCGAAAGATTGCCAACCCTGCTTTCTTTGAGGACCTTCACCCCTCTGACTTTACCAAAATTGGCGGTGTCGGTATCGAGCTCTGGACCATGACCGAAGACATCCTCTGTAAGTCATTTTTGAATCTCATTCTTGTAACAAAGTGTGTAAAATGTTGACCAATGGAAATAGTCGACAACTTGTACATTGGCCATGACGCTGCTCAGGCCAAAAAGTTTGCTGAGGAAACTTACCACGTCAAGAAGCCTATCGAGAAGGAGGCTGAGGGCTCAAATGAGGATGAATTGGAGGAGCCTTCTTCTCTTGTTGAAAAGGTCCAGCTCAAGGTTTACGAGTTCCTTCGTAAGTTGCCATCTCCCACTCCTTCCCCCTGTCCCCCACCTCGAGCCAACGCGCTGACAACTCAATCTCTCACAACCAGACCTTGCCACCTTTGACATTGCCCAAGCCGTCAAGCAAATGCCTGAAGTCGCCGCCGGTCTCGCCGCAGCGGTCTTCACTCTCCTCGGTATGCTTCTTGCGCTCTTTGGCTTTATTGGTTCCGCTCCTACCAAGGTCAGGCAGACTACCGTAAAGACCAAGGCTGTAGCTCCCGTTGCTCCCGCGGGTGAGGAGGAGAAGAAGGCCCTCGATCAGGCTGGTGTGGAGGTTCCTGCTGAGGGCTCGAAGAAGAGGGTTACTAGGTCTACAAAAGAGTAAAGTGGAGATCCCCAGCCCACCCTTTGGAGCTGAAGAAGAAGAAGGAGCAGTTATAAGCTGCTGCGTTTCGATAGCGGTCTGTAAGGTCGTTTTTTTTAACGAGTGGTTTAGTTGAGCTGCCATGTAGTGTTTTTCGTTTTTGTTCTTACAATGATCGCGTCTGGTTGAAAATCTGCTCCTTTCGTTGCTAACCCTTTCAGTGCTAATAACTTATAAACCATTTTCGAAAATTATCGGAGTATGAGAAGCGTGAAGCGTGAAGTGAGAAGTTTTCGGACCTGATATTGCTCACAAAGGATGACTTTGTTTACCGATACGCAATCACAAAATTCCGACCCGAATCAACCCTCCATCGCCTACTCTTGGCAGCCATATAAACAGTTAACTACCTCCCCGGATGATTTTTAGCATCAGATCCCATCCATCAAACTAAACCAAGAAAGAACGGAAAAAATGTCGTCATTCAATCTCACGTCAACCACGTCCATTCTCGCGGCGAACAACCCCTCTCTAACACCCTCTGGCGCTAGATCAGCTGCTATCATCGAATGGGCCAAACTCACCTGTCCTACGTGGACATCTACCCTACCTGTCAAAACCTCCATCTCCTGGGCTGGGGTAGGGAGTCGTCGTCAGACGCAGACCACCGGTCCTGCCGGAGGAGACAATGAAGATAGTGAAGACGACGAAGGGATGTCCTTACCAGGCGGGGGCGGGGTAAAGTTGTATGGACAAGAGGAAGAAAAGAAGAGGGTTACAGAAGAGTTGGAGACCCTTACTGGGCTTTTATTCTCGCAGCGCACAGAGGGGGAGGGTGAAGAGGAGTACAAGAGTAGGCAGACGTTGCAGCGGTTGATCAGTTTCGGTACGATTCCAGAGGGAGCGAGAGGCGAGGGGAATGAACAGGGAAGCGAATGGATTTTACAGCAAGGAAAAGTTAGCAAAGTGTGAATTGTTTTGCACAGGTAGTGATAAGCAAGCGAATGAATTGCTGAAAGACAAGACATTTATTTATTCATGACCGTGAATAAAATATATAAGCATAAAGATGTAATAGATAACTGGACCAGCAGAGAGATGAAAAACCAGTCGTAGATAACCAGAGATAAAACTACACTAAAAGTCTTGTTAAAAACTACTTGTTACAACAACTTGCCGAATATACCCTTCGCCCCTGCCTTCGCTGTCTCTTTCATCTATGAACATAAAATAATCAGTATACGAATCTCTAAGGTGAAGTCGAACGTAATGGAATATTTTTAAACGTACAGCTGCGTTCTTTGCCTGACCAAGATATTGGGTTGCAGATGTCGAGACGTTGTTCAGTGACTCTCCGAGCATATCGAGAACATCCCCTCGCAACGATATAGCGTTTGTCATTTCCGTGTACCTGTGAGCCACGCCGGAATCAGTGCTAGGTCAAAAAACAAGGGCACGACAGAAAACATACACATCTTGTCTCTCACCCTCCTGCGCTTTTGGCGCCTTCGTTTTCTTAACAGCTGTTCGATTCGGCAATGTATTGGATGGGAGCTGAGGTGGCTTTTCCGGTTCTTCTTCCGGCTTTCCCCATGAGATGAGAGGTTTGTGAGGGCCCGCTGGGGCTTTTGGAGGGGGAGCTCTCAATGGACCTCCAACTACATGTCGTGATTAGTAGATTGTTGAAGAGTAAAAGTGATAGAGACGTACTGAGAGCATCGAGTTGAGCACCGGTCAGAGTTGCGCCCCAAATCCAAGAGATCACTCCTGCATTGACTGGTTGTGGTTGTGGCGGTATGGCTTTCTTGTGTGCACAAGGATCGATACGAGGCGGTAACGGTTTGCGGAAGTGGAAGAATGTCCGCAGGTTGATATCGAGAGGGCCGCTATACTCAACAAAGTCACCAGAACGGTCGTCTATGGACAATTTGCCACTGGAACGTCCTTGGGGTCCGAAGAAAAGATTTATACGGGTGATGTATTGGAGGAAGGGGACGGTGTAAACTAGTGCGGAGCCGGTAGTCGTCACAGCAATGATGATCTTGTGACCTAAAGCTCTGTAAGTCGATGCGGCGATAATTCCTCATCAAACTCACCATGCCTGGTAACGTAGAAAACGTTAGATAACTCCTCATCTTCCAGCTCGACCTTTGCTATTCTTTCTCCGCTGAAGTTTATGGCACATCTAATACTCTTCTTAGACGCGGCAATCCAAAGACAGTGGACTGATGCCTCTTTTCCCTTCCCATAATCTGTAGGCTCTTGCATGGCTGCTTGTAGGGCAGTGGCACTTGTAGCCAATTCATTACCTGTCATTGGATCGAGGACGAAAGACGCGATCGGTCCGAAAAGGGAATCATTGGTGAATGTGGGGGGTTTGGCCTCGACGACCCATTCACCTAGAACATTGATGAGAGCGTAGATTTTTGTCAAGCTATTGCCAAGATTAGCAGCGTGATCTTTGAACACACCAAACAATTAGGACTATGCACCCACCCTTTAACGTAAGATACTATCAGTCTCGGTCTATTAACCATGTCTATGGAGTGGTCAGCGTCCAGAAATGCAGCTCATCCAGCGAGGACTTACCTCCTCCCATTCCTGACACTGTCCATTTCAGTGACCCCACGACAGAGGTCTCTGGCAAAACGTTCTGGATATTTCCCTTCTTCTTTTTCTTCTTCATCATTGCACCATCTTCATCGAACCCTTCCCTCAAAATGACATCCGGGCCTCGCATATCAATTATCGCAAGCGATTTGCTAGAGAATGCGACAGCGATGAAACCTAATTGCAGACGTTAGCATTCGGGAGCGCAGACTTGTTCCGTGTGCTCACCAATGTCAGATACTGCGCAAGAAATAGGCTCTCCCTGCTTCGTTGTGAAAATGGCTACAGGCTTGAATCCATCTGTGTTGGGCTTTGCCAAATGTCCAATCTCCAATACTTCCTCTACCCACTCGCTCTTCCCTTGTTGCCTTGGCTGTGGCGGAAAATAACTTCCCTCAGTCTCTTCCCCAACCTGATCCCCTCCCCTATTCAATATCTCCTGATATCTATCGTCATCCGTCGATGTCTTGGCCTTCTGGAACTTTGTCACGAGGACTTCGCCTGTCGTAAATGTAATTACACATTCCAAAGCCTCTCTTGCGAGGTGTACTGATTTGATCCTGACCTTAGATCTATCGTTCAACCACAACTGAGCGAGAGGGAGATGGGAGACGTCTGGATGTTTCAGGTAATTACCGGTGTTGATGGTCAAGTGAGGGAGAGGATTGGGGAACTCAAATCGGAGGGGCGTCGGTAAGATGAGAATATGTGGAGAAGCGTCCCAGAACCTTACCGTACCATCTGCGTGATAAGTGACGAGGATACGATAGCTTTCCATTTTGGCGACCATGACTTCTGGCGCCCCATGCGATTGGAGATCTGGAACTGCTAGACCACCTCGCAATGGCAATCTCGGCATTTCCTCCTCGCCGGCATGTTCGATTGTCCAGCTTATGAGTCGTTTAAACACTGGAGTGCTCAGCGCATACAGCTCGGTGCCTAGGACAGAGAGGGCGCCAGACCAAACGGTAGAAGGGAACGAAAGCTGCTTTCGCATCTTCGCAGATCGTTGAAAGTTAGTCGTGATACCGCTGAGACCACTGATATCACTGACAGGCGTGTCAGGCGATGCTGCGGGGGGGATACTAAGCGCTGGTGAGGGTGTGCGGATGGACCATGGTAGCCGCCAGCCGCCACCAGCACGGGGTGACATAGGTGCAGGGGGTGTGATGGGTGCTGGTGTCATTGCAACGATTTTTTCGCCCGCTCCTGGCTGGATGTAGTTCTTCCTTCCGGACGAGGGTGGTGCAACATCAGACCGCGGTGGTGGAAATACCCACGCTTCAAGACTACGTGTCGCGTAAGGTTGCTTGATCTCGGGAATTGAGGGATCAGGAGCGAGAGAGATGACGATGCTGATGGGGTCATGTGAGAGATTGAAGTAAGGGTTACTTCGAGGGATGAGGATGAAGTCTTCAGGGGGGGTCCGAGTAAGCCAGTTGAAGCTACCAGTAGGTAAAAGAGAGTCACGGAAAGCGTAACGTTCCTGAAGAGGCATGCTTTCCGAAGGGGATTTGGAACTGGCGTTGATAGGAGGTTTATAGGCAGGGAATTGCAAAATGTTGATCCCTGGCTTGTCCCCAGGACTCTGTCCACCCAAAATCAACAAAAGCGTTTCACCCCGCTCCGCAAGCTCCACTGTGGCATTGGTCAACGGTTCTCTTGCCTGTGGAGTTCCCTGAGCAGATATAAGAGCTTTCAAGCTGGCCTGATCGGGAAAGCTCGCCCATACCATCTTGTAGATTGGTTCCCTATTCGCCGACACAGCAGAGACAATCGCATTCCCATTCTGATCCCTTTCCACCTTTTTATCCTTACTAGGCAAAGCACCAGATTCCAACAGACTTTCGGCATCGGCAACATTGACATCCTCGTGCGTGATTGTGCGCACCATCAACGGCTTGTCAGACTCGGAGAACGCCCAAAACGCAATGCACCCATCCACATGACCAACAGCAAAAACAAGACCATCGGGACGCCAGGTTATGAAGGTGACTGATGGTGCGCGTTCTGTCCAGAGGGATCCGTCAGCATCCTGATAGGAGCCGCCTCCTGGAGCACCAGGTGGGAGAATCATTTCGAACGTCTTGACGACCATGTTCCTCTGCATATCCCATGCAACGACGCCTCCTTCGTATCCTATCAGCATGATGTTGAGATCCCGAGGATTCATAGCTAAGCAAGTTGCCATTGGCCTGAGGATAGACGTCAGTCGGTCGCCCTACACCGCAGAACTTTACGTACCCTCCAAGGGTCTTTTCTCTTCCAGGTACACCACTCCTTATCATTCTATCCTCATAATCCTGCCAGCAATTCCCAATCTTCCAGTTACCCAAACCCCTCCTGCTCAAATCCCAAGTCAAAGTCGTTCCGTCTCTCACGGTCAAGAACAAATGGGTATGACAAGGCAATGGTTGCTCTACACTAGTCACAGTACCCCATAGAGTATACGCGATCTCCTTCATGGGAAGCGGCGGATGTAGAGAAGGGTTCGGATGATCCGTCATGTGCTCGAGCGTATAGGTGTGGATTGTGTTGCCATCATCAATAGCGATAATCCTGTTATGACCTGGATGGAACAGGAGGAATTTGATAACATGTGCGGGACCGGAAGACGAGATTGGTGAAACCGGAAGAGTGAACTGAAAAGGGGGAGCTCCATAGCAGTGGACCATACCGTTAGAAGTGCCTATGGCGAAGAGAGAGAGTACAGGGTCAACTGCAAGCGCAGTCACCTCTCCAGTGAAACCGAGGGAGCGAAGCTGGCCATATCTGTAAAAAGTAGTCTCGCGAAGATTCCTTGTGTAGTCGGTATCTGGAGATAAAGATGGACCTTTGTTCTTAAACATGTTGAAGCCTAGCTCCCAGGCATTCAATAAAGATGCGAAGATGTAAGAGAAGACGAACGAAGATACCTTGAATGCAAGAGATGCGAATTCTCGACAATTAAGTTGAGCTGCGAAAGCGGAAACAATGACAATAAAATGCCCGAAATGCGTAAATGATGACATCCCAGATCTGGCTATTCCCTTTTTTGGCTCTCCTTTTATCGATTATCGAGCTCAGTTCAACTGCATTATCTCGCTCTCATTCTTCCGATGCGTAGCACATGAAGTCAAAATACATCTCTTCAAATGAAACTCTTTTGGTGGAGATTTGCGCTATGAGCACCTAGATTAAGCTTTCTTTCCTGCTGGCGACTGATGAATGGCCGCCGGGCACACCCATTCGAGGACGGTGAAGACCGCCGCCTGAACAAATAAAAAATAACAAATTCTTACAGAAAGGGTGTAATAATACAACCGCCGGAAATATACAAGACGGTATGGCATGCACGGAAGTGGAAATCGATGCCGAGGACGTTGTTATTGTTCTTAGTATCCCTATCTAAGCAACATCACAGCGTAGCGACAGTATACAGGGCTACATTCGATGTCTAACTCTTATGCCCTTCTGATTGCCTAAAATAACAACAAATCAGCTCAGTTTCCAACAGCAGCAGCAGTTCTCATTTTGCGATTTAAATCACCTGCCGAACAAGATTAATTCATCACCATCATCGACGCCGGACTCACTCTTTTCTTATGGGAATTATCACTCGCTCCGGTCGGTACAGCGCTCAGCCAATTTCCTTCTCCCCATCGATGTCCACTCCAAGGCATGTCGTCTCCAGGCTCGGTACCTGTCCTTTCCGCCGCTACCCAAGCCGAATCCGTCTGTGACGCCTGCGTAGCAATCACTGAACCTGCAGTGTTTGTCGCCTCTGAACCGCTTCCATCTACACCATGGATGACCTCGTATAATGTGGAACCGCCATACACTGTGAAGATTTCTACGCTGGTGTAACCTTGCCCCTCTGCCGCAGATGTAGCCTGAACAGCTATGAACTCAGAACCATCGGACGATGGGACTATGGTAGGCGTGGTCAACGTTGTTTCAGCGACCAAGTCCATCTCTGGCTCTAGGTAATGGGCTGCGTTCACAACGGAAGACTGAGCGGCGATAACAACAGAAGTCTGGACCGGCGCAGTAATCGCTGTCGCGACCGAGCTCGACATAGCCTGTGCTACAATGCCTGCAGCCGTCTGAGTAGCGGTGACAGTAGTAGCAATTGTCGTTGCGCCGCTACTCGCCGCACTTGTCTCGTCAATTTGGATAGCAGCAGCCCCGTCCACCCCGGTTGCAACTGTTGCAACAACATCCAGCTCCCCTATCGTTGCGATACTTGTCGGGCTTGGACCGACACTAAATGCCGTGCTAAATGTAGTGGCCATACTCGAACACGTCGCGGTGGCATTTACATATTTGGTTGACGCTTCTTTTGCGCCAATATAGTCGGAACCCGCAGGACAAAACTCAACAATATAGTCTGGAGAACCACCGCATGTCCACAGGGCTGTGTGGGATTTCTCGTCGTAGGCATACGCGTAGGAAGTATTGCAGTTATCTTTAAAAAGCGCATAGTAATCAACACCACAGGCTAGACAGAGGGCGGAATCGGCGTACGCCCCTATTGCGCTATCTTAGCTGACAAGCTATAGACATAAAGGATGGTTGACTTACCAGTGCAGCATGCTCTATTGCCATAGAGCTCCTGACCGAACCCCCTATTACAAGGGGCAATACAACCTAGATTTACCCCCTTCTGATCAAGTGATGTCCTCAACAAAGGCGGACAGAGGACGTTGATATTTACTTGGCATTGCGGTTGGGGGCAGGTGGAAATGGATGGGATGATGTTGAGCGGAATATTGAAGCCATCAACGAGAGAGATGTCATAGTTGTCTTCCTTCCCGGGAATAAGAGTGAATTCGGCTAGATTTGGTAAGTTATATGTCTCTTACCTCCAGGCTGGACTACTCACCCAAAGTTGCCGGTGGCTGATCTGAATTTTCACAAGTGATGTCCCCATTTTCCCCTGAACCACACTGGCCAGTCAAACATTGGAAAACACCATCCTGAACGACACACCCAGTCCTAGCCCAGATCCGTCCTGCTGTCCAATCTTCTGGCACGGTGAATTCAGTCTGGCCGCCAGCCGCAAGTTCCCAACCTGTCGCTTGGTCGGGTATGAAACTTCCGCCGGTGTGCATACCTGGCCAAATAGTGGACGAGCATGAGTTCTTGACGGTGATCTGTCGGGCAAAGGGGGATGGGATTAAGAGAAGGGGAAGGAGGAGAGAGGGAAGAAGAGGGGGCATAATTATATTGCGGGTGCAAAGAATGTAGGTTTATTGTCTAATACCTCGTTCTTATGGCATTCGATCCTGTCGATGATCGTTGGCGAGTTCTTCCGGTAACCGAGGTGGTCAGTGAGTCATAAATAAGCGTTGCAAACTAAAAAGAGCGAAAATTTCTATGGAAGACAACAGTTATACAATGCGATAACGTTTCGCAGCAGACTGTCATGCTTGGATGGCGGGTTGGCGGGGTGCAATGGGTTGTTCATTGCTAAATGAGTAAACAGTACGAGGATTATGGGCAACAATGGTTCAGCGCGGACATGAGACGCTGACCCTTACCTGGCATAAGTAATAATTTGCTCGACCCAAAAGAGCGTCAGATGTCAACGCGAAAGGAGGCGCACTGTGTTCCAGAAGAGGCGTAAAGGATGGGCGGCATGAGCCTGGGCGTGTTGTTTGTTGCCAGTCGCTAATATCATTGCCGTGGCCCGGCCTGGAGAACAATGGAGGCGAAGGGAGAGAGGAAGTAGGGAACATGCTTAGATGGGGAAGGGGAAAGTATGTTGAGTAGGCCTTGGATCGATCTGTACAAAGTCGCGAGGCCTTTTCTTGGAGGGCTCAGTGGGAACATAGCATGGTCTTTTGTCTCGAGTTTCGATGGGTATGTGCGGTGTTGATGTCGGCTCGCTTATGGTCTGTTTTCCTCCAGCTCACCTGAAGTCTAGACCTTCCGTAATTTCGTACCCACCGGATAAATTGTTAATGAACTGTTGTTCAAGGATGGTTAACCATGGCTGTAGACCAAAGAAGGATGGAAAATGAATGATGAAGAAGTTTGACCTTTCACAGGATCTCAGTAATGGTGTAATCTTCCTCCCACATTGTTTTATCTCAGTTTAAGGCCCTAGCTTGCTTACAATTGTTTTCTTCCGATAGCCCCTGCTTATTACTTCGTTGTCACTTTTCCAGTCGCAGATTCCGCATTACCGCACCCTTGCAATTGAAATTTTGAACCTTTTGAGCCAAGTCTGTCAACTGTCTCTTCCTGTTATAAATAATGACGAAGGCGCTGTGGACTCTTAAACATAATTAATATGCCTGCAAAGTAATATATAGATGAACTTCAACAACAACACCCTCTATTCGTTCATTCGGCAGGGCTCTTCTTTCCTTCTAACTAAGTATTATTATGCAATCTTACAGCAAGGCAAGCGCCGCAACTAAGTTTCTTGGGGTTCCAAAGGCGGGACGGACGGTGGACAAAAAAGATAAGACGTCGGCTACCAGCCTCGGTCGCTCAATGAATGAATTTCCATCTATGTAGTCAAAAAACGCTGAGTGTAAGAAGAAAATTGAGAACAGAACGAACGGACGACCGAAGGCGAAGGATGATGCGTGACCATGGAAAGAAGACCGACTTCCCGGAAGGAAGTGCAATGAACCGTTTTGCGCAGCAGATAGAGTCGTACTTCATTTGAGCTCGGAAGTCAACCGGAGAAGAGGAAAAGGACCTGCAGCATGCGCGCTACGACGACGAACGGATTGATCACGACTTCGTCGTTGTTGCACTCACGGATGAGCCGCGTCTGGTAGAGGCTTTCTGCAGTCTGTACTCTGTCCATTAACCCGTTGTGAAGCCTTGATCATCTCTCTTCCTTTGTCTTGAGCGAATAACACTTCGGGAATTACTCCCCCGGGCGGGCCCGAGGAGGAAGGATGTAAAAGTTCCATCGGGAATGACCGACATAACTTGCGATAGCGTGATGATGTGCCATCTTTATCAGCAGTTGTTGTTGCTGTATTATTAAATGATGACGCATCTTCTATTATTTGTAAGAACCGATGACAAATCAGTAGTGTGCCCAGCGGGCAGTCGCCTCCATTTTAAGCATCCTCGTTAAGGGAGCCCCTTAAGTAGCTAACAGCCATTTCCCCTTCTTCTTTCTTCAACAACCCACAATGAAGATCGATGTCACAGTGCGTACTAACATTAAAATGGCGAAACAGGAGTAGTAGCTCACGCTCCCACAGTCAGATGTGATCTGCCCTTTCTGCTTGATTGGTGTCAAGCAATTACTGGCCGGTTCGCCTTTTTAACAATCTCTGTCTTGTGCAAGCTTATCCTAATGCAGCATTATTGCCACTCGATTAGCCATTGACAAGTACAAGGTCACCCATCCCGATGCTGAATTCAACATTCGTTTCCTTCCTTATGAACTCAACTCCGGCTTGACAGAAGAACCTATTCCACGAAAACAGTTTTATGTTACCAAGTTTGGAGAAGAGAAGGCTGCGCAGATTTTGTCCATGTTACCAGCCAAGTACGAGGCTGTGGGATGCAAATGGTGAGTCTGCCATGACATATGTCTTTTGGTAGCGTCTGGGAGGTGTTGCCACCGCGATTGGAGATGAGCACGGAAATTCAAGGAGAAAGTAATAGACAACTGGGAGCTGACAAAAAAATATCTCTAGCGATCTCTCTGGCAACATCTCCTCCACCCAACTCGCCCATCGTCTTCAAACCTACGCACTTTGTCACCGCCCTTCTGCCCAATTACCTCTTGTCCTCGACATTTTTACCGGCTTCCATTCTGAGGCTAAGCACCCATCTGACAAACCATGGCTCACCTCTTTGGCTGTCAAGCACGGTATTTTCCCTGATGAGAAGGCCGCGAGGGAGTGGCTGGACGGGAAACAGTGTGATAAAGAGGTGAAAAAGGCTTATGGGACCGCGAGGGATTTGGGTGTAACGGGTGTACCCTTCTTCGTGTTCCAAGACAAGTACGCCGCGTCTGGTGCTATGGGGACGGAGGAGTTTGTTCGCGTGAGTTTTTGTCGCTTGTCTTAACTAACGTGTGCCTTCGCTGACCAAAATGTCATCTTCGCAGTTGCTGGAAGAGATTGACCAACGAGAAAAAGTTTTCAGCGAAAAGTCTGCGCCTGCTTTGAAAAGTGGCGAAACGTGTACCAACGAGGGTCTTTACTCTTTTGTTCAGAATAATGGTTGTTGATTGGAATTTTTTTTTGGGGAGTTGGAATAGCTCATACCAGATGTGCTTACATACATGTACGGAAGATTCTAATGTGCAAATGATGTATGTATGCCTGCTCTATCAAACTCTACACCCGTCTGTACAATCTGTACCAATATCTTGTGTTCTCCAATTTACAAGCCCAACCAGCTCCCACTCCCTCTTCAAATCTGAACCATCTACTGTCCTCTCCTCGCACTTTCTCCCAGCCCTTCCCCTTTCCTGTCAGCATCGCATCTACCACCATCCACGCCGGCCATTTTCTCCCTTCTGAACCGATGGCAAATTCGGAAATGTCAGAAGCAGAGTCGGCAATGAGGAACAGAGTACCAGGCTTGCATTGCGTAGTCAGCGTAGCGAATAGGGAAAGGGTCAATGGCCGAGACTGGGTGAGAAGTTCGGCGAGAGTGAAGAATAATGTGATGAGTGCAGGTGATTTGCGAGTAAGAAGTCCCTTCCAATCAATGGGACCCCAGGCAATTCCCTCCATGATCTCCCCATCACCATCTTCTTTCTCCCCCTCTTTTGCTGCGGTGGGCTTAATGGAAGCAATCAAATCTCCCTTCACATACTCAACTTCCAGCATGTCCTCAGTAATCTCCCAATCCATTCGAACAGCACCTTCGAGTTTTTTTAGCACATTATGCCAGTTACCAATGTCGATGCCTGTCCACGTCCAGGAAGGGTGGGAGCGAGGACGAGCTAGAAGTGTGGAGCGGATGAGAGCGGAGATGGCGAGAAGCTCGGAGCCTGCTCCACCTCCTAAAGATAAAATGTGATGTGTCGGTTTTTCGGCGGGTGAAGCGTTGCCAGACGCCTCCTTGCCCACCTTTTCGGATCCTTCTTTATCTTCCCCCTTTTCCTCCTGTCCTTCTTCCTCCGCTTCTTCCTCATCTTTATCACTCTCATCACCTCCCAAACTCAATTGTCCAAGCTGCTGATCCACATCGCCCTCTCCATCAAAAACTTCCCCAACCAGCTGGCCCATCAACTCCCTAAAACAAGCCGCCCTGCTAGGCACCCATCTCCCTGCATAACTTTCTAGTAACCCTTCCGGCCCACAAAAGACCTCTAACCATTTCTTGTCATACAACAACCCCTTAATTTTCTGAATCGTGGGTTGGAACTCGTCGGACGAGAGAGTGGAATGGAGTGCGCGGTGAATAAGAGCAAGAAGCTCAGAGTCTGGGGGGTTGAATGGCCCCTCCGCGGGGGGAAGAGGCAGGTTGTCAGGGACAGGAAGTGGGGGTGTCTCGGATCGAAGAGGTGGAGGGTGGTGCAGTTTGCGGGTGTGCGTCTGTTGTTTCTTTCCACCGTGTTTCTTAAGGGGACCGCCGGAGCGTGATCTATGGGTCATGATGATAGATTTGAACCTTTAGGGAGTGGCAGGAAAGCTCAGATATACACCTTGCAGCCGTTAGGTGGATGTTGTGACAAGCATGACAAGCATGATGAACTTCATATGTAGGAAATTTAAAATTCACGATGAAAGACCTGGTGGTGACCTCATCATTTTAAACCCCACTCAAGCCCTGCTTTACGTAATATGATTATATCTCCGCCAAATTCCGCCGTCCTTCGCATAAAAACGAGACCGAATTCGCAACTCTTGTTTCTTTTCTCTTCAGATCAAAAAACATGGTTTTCCATCTGCCATGCTCCTACGTCAGATTATTCTACGCGCTAGGGGTGCTCATGGAGATTCACTAGACGGACGGATTAGTGTCTCGAAACTATTAGGAAACCCTTCTCTCGTTGCCTACGTGGTATGAGAGTCGGGTGCTGAATGTCTCGATACAGATTTTTACTGGGGCTTGATGTGTCTTTTATGAATGTATGGGTTTTTCAGGCCAGCTTGCCTCTTTCTGTTCACGCTTCTTCATCTTCCCCTGTCCCATGGCATAACTTCATTTGAAACTGGCGTGCCCCGGTTGCAGGAATGAGTATCGATTATTGATGTGCAACAGACAAGTGCAATCATTGTGCACCGGCAATCCTCAATCCTGATTATTCTCATGCAATGGGGAACCTAGCCAGAGAGGTATCTGCGGCTATGGGAGTGTTTTGCCCATGACTTGGAAGTTGCGATAGAGACAGCAAATGTAAAACTACCTGTTGGAAGTGCGCATGATGCTCATTTTATCTTCAACACCACCACTACGTTACAAAGAAGACGAGGGCAGAGAATGAATCATCGATACCCATTGATCTTCTCGATGCGTACTACACACCATTGGCAATTTTCCCTTATAGAACCGACCTCTGGCTACCACATGTACCAAGAGCGAAGAATTATATGCAGAATCGAAGGAGATATGAGGATTTAAATGAAATTACAGCAATCAAAGTACAAATTACAGCAAACACGGTGATGATGTATCATTTGAACTTACAGCAAACGCGGATCAAATTTACAGCAAAAACCTAACTCGCGCATGCAGAAGTGTCCCAATCTCAGTGCGTTCCATCTTTCGAGGCTTTGGACTCCATAATATGGAAAGCAAAAACAAGAATAACATGGTAACATTTATCTACACTTACATATCTTTTAGTGAGCGCTGCCAGCAATAGAATGCCGCATTATTGTGAAGAAGTATGGCATATGTAGAATTAGAAAAAAGAGAAGCCGTTTATAACTCCCGAGCGGAGGAGGAGGATGGAAGATCATTATGAAGGAGGGAGGGTAGTGTTTTTACAAGCGTGCATGAGCTTTCAAGCAGGGATGTTCCTTCCTGCACTCCCACCATTTCACACCATCATCTAGGTTTTGCCGCCACCATGCATAGCAGGTTAGCCGATCGTACGAGATTGATCTGCAGAAGAAAACAAGTTAAGCGCTGAATTTATCCTCAACGTTTTTATAAACATCTTGTTCCTGGACCGTACGTGTTCCCGTTCAGCCGGTTCATTTCGATCTTCCATCATCACACTTTGGAACGGCAGCAATATCAACGGTGACTGTATTATATCTGTCTCAACCTGTTCGCTCTTGTATACTACCAGCAATCAGTTCAACACCGTTCGACCTCTGTGTTCCCTTCCAACATGTCAGGAAACGTGGCTTGTGCGCGCGTGAGATCGCAGTCCTCGACATTTTCACCTCTTGAGACTAGAGACGGTGATGAGCAAGAATCAAGCTCGTCGGATTCTCAGCATGGAAGTAGCAGTATGTTTTGGACTTCCTGTATAAGATGAGCTTTGCTCCTGAACACGGAGCTGACGAAGCCTGCAGAACGTGGACCCCAACGGCGAGCGACAGGTCAGTAACAAGCTTGATACAGGTATTGCACGAATAGCTCATCGACTTTGTAGACCTGCCGTCAGCCGCCGACCTTTATGTGCCTTCACTACCAGGTCTCCCTGAGATGGCCACGCACCCAACGCATCCGCTGAATATATATGCTGGCATGCTGCCTTCGTATCCTGGAGAGGGCAAGGTTGGAGGTGAAGGCCAGACTGGGAAAGATGCCAAACTCTAGTAAGTCTACAATAATGCTCCCAAGATCACCGTGGAACGCATGGGCGATTTCGTACTCAATCCTTGCCTTAGCTTTTTGATGGCTAAAGCGCGGCGTAACGCTGGTAAAGAACGTGTCATCTTCTGGTTCAACGGAGGTCCTGGCTGTTCCTCTTTCGATGGCTCTCTCATGGAAGTCGGTCCATTCCGAACTGTTCCCGCCACCGAGACGACAAGCGGCATGGTTGAAGCCAAGCTTGTAGAAGGTGGATGGGAAGAGTTTGCGACTGTTGTCTTTGTGGATCAACCACCGGGCACTGGATACTCTTATGCGGCAACAGATGGGTATCTGCATGATTTCGATGAGGTTAATAGTGACCTTCATGGATAATAAGGTTGAAATGCTGATATCGATCAATCTTTAGCTCTCTGCGCACTTCATCGAGTTCTTGCAGAATTTCTATACCGTTTTCCCAGAGCTGAAAGGTGTCGACACCTATCTTGCAGGAGAGTCCTTTGCTGGGCAATACATCCCCTTCTTTGCCGACGCATTGATCAAGTCTATTGAGCTTCCAAACTTCCCTCTCAAAGGTATCGCCATCGGTAATGGGTGGATCGATCCTAAAGAGCAATATCCGGGATATGTTGAGTTTGCTTATGAGAAGGGCTTGATAGTCTCCGGAACTCCGGTGAGTGAAACCTTGTTGGTCTATATAAGGAGCGAGCTGATCAAAGTTTAACTGAGTAGGAAGCAGAAGAGATGGAATCTGCGCTGAAACGTTGTCAGGAAGAGATGGACAAGTACTCGGATCCATTTACAACACCCGTAAATATCAACAACTGTGGGCAAGTCATGGACTCTGTCACCAGGCCTTTTACCCAAGAGTACGTACATTGCCCTGCTTTCCAATGAATATAAATTGACAATGTGCCACAGACTGAACGGGAAAAAGGTCTGTATGAATGTGTACGATGTCCGACTAGTTGACGACTTCCCTGCCTGTGGTATGAACTGGCCACCAGACTTGCCCGATGTCTATACTTTCCTTCGTGTGCGTTACTTCCCTATCCTCCGTATCTTAAACCCTCCAAGCTAACCTTCCTCATCACAGCAAGATGATGTTATATCCGCCCTCCACGCCACATCCAAAGAAACCGCCTGGGTCGAATGCAACAATAAGGTCTCTTACGAACTCAACCTCAAAAAATCACACATGTCAGCTGCCTTACTTCCTAGTATCCTAGAAGCAGGCGTGCCAATTTTGATGTTTGCTGGTGCGGAAGATCTGATATGTAACTATAAGGGGATTGAAAGGATCGTAAACGGTTTAGAATGGGATGGTGAGAAAGGTTTTGGGGTGAGTAGTCGGTCAAGGAGGTGATTGTGAAGTCATGCTAATAAAGATATAGAATGCTACAAGCCAGGAATGGTATTTTAATGGTACCCAAGTCGGGACATGGCAAACATCTCGAGGCCTCTCATATGCCAAGGTAAATATTTATTCTGGTGCAAGATTCCTCCTAATAGAATCTGTTAGATTTTTGACTCGTCACATATGGTCGGCTTTGACGTCCCTCACGTTTCCAACGATATGATTATGCGCTTCATGGATGTTGATGTCTCCCTTCTGCCTGGTATGACTGCTCAATGGCCCTCACGTATAGGCGACGATGAGCGCACCATGATCCATGTTGGTGACGGCGAATCGGGCGGAGTCCCCTTGATCGAGGGTGGCAATACTGACTGGGAGGGTGAGCATAATTTGTTCAAGCAGGAACTCAAGCAAGCTGACGAGAATACACTTTGTAGCCTGGTACAATGCCATTTTCGCCTTCCTCGTCCTTGGTATTCTCGTGTCCATCGCCGGCCTCTATTTCTACTTCCGCCGCAAGCCCGTCTCATACCGTTCCCGTATTTCTCTCAAGCAAAGAAGCAGACGTCACCGGGGCCATGATATGGATGAAGATGAGGCTGCTGAGCGAATGCCTCTAGGCTCGGAGAGGTTGGAACTGGATGATATTGAGCGGGCGGAGGGGTATGAGTTTCATGATGGGGATGGTGAGAGGTATAGTAGGGAAGGTAAAGGAAAGGGAAAAGAACGGGCAAAGGATAGAGAAGAAGTCGTGTTTGCGCTTGGGGATGACGATGAGGATGACCATCATTAAAAAGTGCAGCCCATGCCTCATCGCGAGGGTTGTTGTTGTTGGATATTAGATTGACCAGATGTAAATTTATATGCCACATGGAAAAACGATTCATAGAAGCACTGCCTGCTGTTATCAGATAGTTGCATTAAAAAATATAAATCCGGTATAATAGTGTATTGTACAATTCGGTTACTTGATTCTACGAAATACAGCATCCACAGCACTTGCGGATCAGATAGGATAGGATAAGATGGTTTTAGTCCAAAACTTGGATCTAAGCTCGACCCCATTTCCGTCGTCTGGGAAGGAAAAAGCCTGGGTGGAAGATATTGATGGACAAAACAGCGATAAACATGGGGATACCGTCCAAACAATCCTGATAAACCTCTGCACGCAAAATGAGCTCGATACCATTGACAATGGACAGACTTGACATACCACGAGAAATGACGTATCCGTTCCAACCCTGTACAAGCTCCACTGATCGATACACACCTCGAATGATAATCATAAGACTACAGATCGCTGTACCCGCCATGACCCACCACCAGCCCCTAACTACAGCACTCCTTTCAACTTCATCGTATTTTTCACCCTCAGTCCCCTCAGTTGCACCACTGCCTGTTTCTCCGATAGGCTCATCCACCACTTGCCTGAGCTTGCGCTGGTAAGGCTTCTTCTTCCAAGCTCGATACATAAAGTCACAAGCCAAAAGTGAAAAGATGATCATGCTGACGAGCTGGAAGATGATACCGGCAACCATGATGTTGGTAGGCGATTTGGGGACAGGGAATTCAGAAGAGGCGGCCCATCCACCACCGACGGCCTGGAGAATGAGGGAGATGACATCGCAAGTAACGAACAAAGCCACATACTACGCAGTCGATCAGCTTAATCTGATGCGAGTGAAGCATAGGGAACACAATACTTACTGCCTTGGGTGCTAATATAGAGTATTGGCGACCGAGGTTTTGGATAGCGATACCCAGAATGGTATAATCCCATGCTAGGGGACACATCTGATCAGCTGTTGACTTTATCGCCACCCTTCGCAAATTCGCGAGCCAACCTACCACTGAAGAACACTGGTGCGATAATAAGTCTGTACGTTTCTGGTCAGTGACCATCCTTTGAGACGCGGAGCTATCCAAGAGATCCGAAGGAACGACTTACGTGATGATTTGCATCAAGAACGGCGGGTTGTACAAGACATTTTGATTAGACCAGTATCGTCCTGCCCATCCTATGATCTCAACTACGTTATCCGTTAACAACTGCCCTCACGTTACGCTACACGGACAGCAAACTTACGAGCAACACCGACGGCTATAGTAGGGAAGACTATCCAGTACTTGAATATTGTCGCTTGGACAAGGTGAAGAGCCCCAGAAACTGAGAAGAGGACAATGAAGAGGATGGTGACCCACCCTGTGGGAGTGTAGTCGTATGGCGAGGTCAAGCTGTATTGATCACTTGCTGAAGGCATGTTGTTTCGATTATATTTGTAGTAATCACGATTCTGTTGCGAAGGGTCAGGCTAGGAAGATGTAAAATCGAATGTGGATGCCGAGGGGATAAAGAAGCTGTCGATTGCTTGTTGTGTTTTTGTATGCGACGCCAAGATAATCGTTTAGCTGACAAAATAATCAATCAATGGGTTGAGATTCTGAACCCCGCTGTTTAGTTGTCGGCGGATCCAGCATGAAAGTTTCAGGAAGCGATTGTTGCTGCTAAAGGAAGTGGGGATTCTTGATGGATGACAAGTGCTTGGTGGAGATGAGAACTGGCGGGACACACAATAAAACGAATCGCTGGACAAAGACGTATACGGGCGGTTTCAACAGGCCGAAGCCCGTTGAAATGCGCGTTGATGCCCGTTGACTCGGCCAAAGCAAAGATTCCTTCGTCGGCAGCAATCACACTTTCCTCTTCCATGCTTCTGTAAATTCTTTTCTCGATACTGTCTTTCAGATGCCACTATGCCTCTTCCAGCCTTCACGCATCGCATCTGAGCCCTAATCACAAATCGAAAAGGTATCGCACTCTGCGAAGTGCAGCTGTTGATGAGGCTTCGACGGAAGGAGTTTTGTAGCCAGCACGCCGACGACGCGGTCTGTGATGACGAATGCCCTCTTTATTACGGAATAATATGTAGCCTGCCGATGATGACCGCCGCTCTTCGGCAGTCGGGCAGCAGTCACTGCAGCAAGTAGAAAGGTACTGTAGAAAGAAGCTACGGCTCTCTTCATCTCTGCTTTTGATTGAACGATGTCCCAGTGGTAAACACTGAACATCTCACCAACTTCTCAAGTTCTCCTCCCTCCTCTAACGATCGGTACCTTGGATAACGGAAGAAAGATCCAGTCCAGTCCGACCTTACAACGATAGCAGAGCACCATGTCCCTTACCATCAAGGACCGGCTGCTAGGCTATACTAGGCGCGATCGGTGTCGCCAACCATTGATCCATAAACTGATGGTCAGTTACCGACCAATAGAAGACTGCCATTTTGCACTGGGAGATGCATAATAGTGCTTCAAAGCAACTGACACAAGGATAAAAAGACTCTTGTTTGTATTATTCAACGTATTTTGGACAGTGTTACCCCCCTCGTTCCGCTGATTAGCTCTAATTTCTTATTCTTCCAACGGCCCCACATCGATTACAGCTTCTTGTTGAAAGATGGGACGCCAATTGTGCGCTCTTCCACCCCCGCCTGGGGAGAAAACCCCCGAATGGGAGACATTGATAGCGACAAGAGCGAGCACCACCTATGGTTACAAGCTCATCAAGCAGGTAGGGGGCAGTTGGCACAGCCTCAAGGCTAATCAGGTCATATGATAAAAGAGATAAGCTTTGGCGGAGTCGACTACGGTCTCTGAACCGAACCCCGGGACCAAACGTTGTAACAGGAGCTCCTCATCGAGAGAGGATAGCAAGAAGAAACAATCGACCCCACAACGACGACTTACGGTATCATAGAGCTACGTTGCGATCGGTCAGAGCGAATTTTAGCCAAGTAGATAAAAACTTACTGTTATCGGTTGCTAGCCTAGAAGGATATTGAGCTGGCTAAGTGAAGATTGAGGACTTCATTCGATTGATCGACAGCCCGGGCCGACACCGTGCATATAATTGAAAGAAGAAACCCAAATGTTACACTACTCCTGCTTGCTTTGAGTGTGACCATAGGTTAGCCGCTAAGCCATATATTAGGAAATAATAATGAATATGAACAGCGAGGAAATGCAAGAAGAGCGAGGAGGGCAAGACTCGAAGCGGAACGGACGTGAAACAAATCAAGCAAAGTCAGCACCCGCCCACCCTCCTCAATTATTTTATACCGCCGATTACACGCGAGCTTTGATACTTCTTATAAGAAGGGCGTGGTCGCGGAGATCTAGGCTCACTCCGCTATTAATGATCGTGCTGTTTCTCTGCGGACTTGTTACATGCTCGACTGCACGCATAATAAGAGGAAAGTCTCTCGCTTCATTTCAAACGGCAGGATATATATCTACTTATAATAGAAATTAACAAGCTGCTCGTTAAATTTGAGCAAGTTTGGCCAAGGATTCTACTCAAAAAATCCCGATCTAGTTTCACAGCCTGTGAGGATGGTAAGTTTGGACTTGAGAATACTGCATGATCGAGCTCACACGCTACTTGCCATCAGTCTGTCACATTACATACCAACCTCGGGGATATCAAGGTAATTACAGTGCCAGTTAATCTATATCTCGTTAAAAAGTTGGCTAAATTAACTCATAGATCGAACTCTTCTGCGAAAGTGTCCCAAGAACAGCCGAAGTCCGTTACCCAGTCGTCCAGCCGTAAACTCGAGCTAACATCTTGCTGTAGAACTTTCTGGCACTTTGCGCCTCTGGTCAATATGATGGCACCCTATTCCACAGGAATATTCGAGGATTTATGATTCAAGGAGGAGATCCGACAGGGACAGGAAAGGGTGGGCAGAGTATTTGGGGAAGACCGTTTTCAGACGAGATTAGGCAGACCCTGCGGGTAAGTCGGAATGGTGGAATGGGTACGGGGTAAGCTGATTCCATGTGTGTGCAGTTCAACAACAGAGGCATGGTGGCGATGGCCAATGCCGGTCCAGATACGAACAAATCACAAGTGCGTCTTCGTTCCCTGGACCTTCGCGCAGATGATGCTAATCGTATAGGATTAGTTTTTCATAACATATGCGAAGCAACCAAGCTTGGACGGGAAATACTCTATTTTTGGCAAGTGAGTGAGACAAACCAAAGTGATAACCGGAGAAGGAACATTAACCAGTTTGCAGAGTAATTGACGGCATGGAGACCCTCGATTCCATGGAAAAGACTCCTGTTAACCCCAAGAGCAGACCGTTACAAGAAATCAAATTGCTCAACGTCACCGTACATGCCAATCCCATAGCAGACCAAGCAAAGGGAGGATTAGCCTAGGCTTATTGTGTATGAAGGGAGTTAGATTCAAGGAGATGTGGGGGTGTCTAGACGGTAAGAACACACTAAATTGTAAACCGGCGCATCGAACAGATGCATTCTATAGGTACATTACACGCAAAACTATTACAAAGTGCAGCTAGCTTGGTTTTTTTCGATTACTCCCAAAAGGATATATATAAAAAGTATCATGAGTACCAAGAGTTACTTTGAATTTTAATCTCTGCGTAATCCCGATGAGGGATTTCACTGTGTGTGATTTCGAAAGTTTCTTTGGCGATCTACAAGGTAAAATGTCAGCTAGACCATTGCAATATTCCTCGACATCATTATTCACCTCCCATGTCTCCATATCCATCTCGAGCACGGCTTGGTTCTTGGCCTGGTCACCACCTTCCCCGATTTCCTCGTGCACCGTTGAGCCTATACCGAGAGATTAAAAAACGACTCTCAATCATGTATGCCAGTTATACTCACGGGCCATCACTTCGCCATCCTTCTTGACATAAATACCTGCTTGTCCTTGGTTGATAAGGAAAGAAAGGTAGAAGCAATTTTCGACAGTCTGACCGAAGTCATCAGGGTTGACAACGAGGCGGAAAAAGTTGACGCCTTCCCCATCGGGATCCAAGCGGGCAAGTGTCTTCATAACCTATCCAAGCGATACAGTCAGCAATCATGCACCATGCAATTTTTTTTCGCTCTTACCGTCTTGACATTGGTGGTAAATTCGTCGCGAGATTTGGTCGAAGCAGTTTGGTTTTGCACTTCGATGGGTCGAGTTTCCTGGGCGATGTCTGCCTTCGCACGCCTTTGAGCAACTTTTCGGACTTTGGGCTCTGCTTGCAAAGGGCCATACCTGCGACCACGTTAACGACATCGCACACATCACAGGTTGTGACTCTGGCTTACAAGAACTCGGCACCAGGAATACGTCGATAATATCTCGCTGCCATCCATCCAATCTTCTCCCAGTCACCAAGAGCACCCTTTCTACCTCGAGGTTCTGCCCCTTCTTCTTCCTCGTCAGAGTTGATTTCCGCATCCATCATCTCCACACGGTCAAGACCTAAATGACCTTTCATTCTGTTGTCCACGATCAGCCACCATGTCTGAGAGCGATACGACTGCCATACTTGATAAGGAACTCGTCAACATCAAAAGTCACGCCGTCAATCTTGAAGCGTTTCGCCAAGCCCATGGCATTTTCAGTGTTCGTTCGCAGAAGATTCGCATCCAAAGTACCGATACCGGTGTCCTTCACTAATGAGTAAATAAATCAGCTTCAATCTTTTAGCTACAATGTACATATCTCCCACCATTCTGGAACAGCAATGCTTGTTTTTGCAATGCTTGAGCAAGGTCACGGGCGGTCGCATTAGCCAAGTTGGCCTTCAACTCTATTATACCATCTCCAGTCAGCTCCATTGGATAATATAATCGAATTATAAGCCCCTCACCCTCAGCTTCGCTCTGAAGTGTCCTGTATTCCTTGTTCAGCCGTTTTTGTTCTTCGGCGTCCGGTCTCTGAAAGATCTCAGAGACATCGGTGACTTTATGTCGTTTTTGTTTCTGAGTCGCCTCATGAAACTCATCTCGCAGGCTGTAGGACGTTCTCCTTTGAGAATCCTCCGGTATTTGCGATGGTCCTGATTCTTCGGACATTGTTGTTGATGCGGGAGTTATTTATTAATGGAAAAGACTTCAATCGCAAACAAAAAGGAAACGCGATTCGAACGCGAAGGCCAATATTGGTGGTGGGCAGACGCGACGCGCGAGATTTGATTCCGTCGGTTGACCGGACCTCCACCGAACACAGACTCCTAAGTCAACGAATGTTGAAGTGCTCATCTTTCGCCTCTTCCTACCTTTTAAGCAAAGGAATACAATTGCAAGCTCAATGTCGGCTCCGAATCGCGTACCCGACTCACAACCAAGGTAATTGTCCTTTTGGAAATATGGAAGATTAGCCTAAAACTTGTGACTAGTAGCGAAACAGGAGATGAGCCGCCTCTCAGTATCGTGGAACCAGGTGAGCTTTGAGGTCCAGCCTTACTTTCGTGTCTCTGACATGAGCATTATAGACCTGGAGAAGTACGCCTATGCCTTTTTACCTCGTCATCAGAAGTCTAACAATCGACCGTCAGTTGTTTTCGTATTCTCATCGCTACCGACAACCACATAGGATATGCGGAGAAAGATCCGGTCCGAGGACAAGACTCTATCAACACTTTTCGGGAAATATTGGAGCTCGCTAGAGATCACGACGTCGATTTCATTCTCCTTGCAGGTGACTTGTTCCATGAGAATAGGCCAAGCCGAACTTGTATGCACCAGACAATAGCTCTACTAAGAGAGTTCACCTTGGGTGACAAGCCAATTGAAGTAAGTAAATCTGGAGTTGTATCCCTCCCATGTAGCTCACGTTTGTAGTTCGAACTTTTGAGTGATCCGATGGATGGGTCTACGCCTGGTTTCTCGTGAGTGTTCTCGCTGAGAACCTCTCGCGGCTGGTTGACTCGAAAGCAGTTTTCCGGCTGTCAACTACGAAGATCCAAATATTAACATCGCCATTCCCGTCTTTTCAATCCATGGCAATCATGACGATCCTCAAGGCACTGGTCCCGTATGTTCAACCTTGCCCCTTTTCCCGTGACGTGTCTGACCGTCACAACAGGAGGGTGCACTATGTGCATTAGATGTTCTTTCCGTTTCTGGAGTCCTTAACTACTTTGGAAAATCAGACCTTGTCGCTGACGAAAGTGCCGCCGATAACCCAGAAAAAGGTATTCAGATCCGACCTGTTCTTCTGCGAAAAGGTACAACGCATGTGGCACTGTATGGTTGCGGTAACATCAGGGATCAAAGAATGTATCAGGAGCTACGGGCAAACAAGGTCAAGATGTTTATGCCGACAGGAGGAAATGTGCCCGATAGTGATTGGTTCAACATTCTTCTTGTCCATCAAAATCGGTGAGTTGATAAATTCCTCTCGGAATCAATGCAAAAGTACAGTGTTGACACTATTGTTTCCGCACAGCGTCCGACATGGCCCTCAGAATTACGTTCCCGAGAACATGTTTGACGATTCTATGCGACTTGTCATTTGGGGCCATGAGCACGATTGCAGGATCACCCCCGAGAGCGTCGCCGATAAAAGTTATTTCATAACGCAGCCTGGAAGTTCGGTGGCCACCAGTTTAGCACCAGGAGAAGCAATACCCAAGTACGTAAAACGTTTATTCTCTGACGGATGGTGAATGCTAACGATCTGTCCAGGCATGTTGGGCTTCTATCTATTCAAGGATCCCAATTTCAACTCGAGGAAATACCTCTCAAAACCGTGAGGCCGTTTGAGTTGGACGAGGTTGTGCTGTCGTACGCTGCAGAGCAAGGAGCTGTAGATTTGAACGATAGGGATAGTATCACTTCTTTCCTTCGAGAACAAGTGAGTAATAACATAAGGTGTTTTGCATTTTGCGCAGCCTTCTTGCTGATTGCCGGTCCATAGGTGGAGGCATTGATTCTGCAGGCTAAAAAAAATTGGAAGGAGAAGAATAACGGCAGCACCAAAAACATGATGCTTCCCCTTATCAGACTGAAAGTAAGTAATTCAGTGACTAGTATTATATGAAGCCTACTCTCATGCGCCTACACTGCAGGTCGAAACAACGGATGCCAAAGAGATGGTCAATCCGGTCAGATTCGGTCAAGAGTATGTCAATCGCGTTGCCAATCCTCGAGATATCTTGCAGTACTACCGTAAGAAAAAGAATGAGCGAAGTGAGTAATCAGTATCCTTCAGTTTGATAGACATATTGTTGACGCAATGTAGAGGTCAAGAACAATCCTGACATGCCGGATATCGACCATGATGAGTGGGAAGAAGATCCCGAATCTTTGACTGCCGACGAGCGACTCTCCAAACTCCGTATGGCAACGCTTGTCAAGCAATATCTCCAAGCTCAAAGCTTGGATGTGTTGGTGGAGAACGGGATGGAAGATGCTGTGATGCGCTTTGTAGATAAGGATGATAAGGATGCTATCAAGGAGTGGGTGTTGTTTTCCTATATATTACATCTGTTCTGACTGACACGCGCTAGCTTTGTGGCCGACACTCTCAGAATGGTGGGGAGGAAGATGAAGGAGAAGGAGGTTAAAGAGGATGACGTTGATCTTGCGGTGAGTGATCCATATTTCCATTGTACCGTTTGCCTTGCTGATTGTGCAATTATTCGATGGGTAGATGGCCGAAGCAAAAGTGAAGTGAGTTTGACCCTCTGAAACTCAATCCTTGAAAGAATCAATCAGCTAATGGTAGTGACTTCCAGAGAATACAACAGATATGCTGACAGCAACCCAGTTCCTCCTCAAGTATGTACACTGACTGTGTCTTTCGGTGATTATGCTGATCCATAACAAAAGAGTGTCAAAGGGAAGAATAAGCAGCGGGATTCAGATGTGGATAGTATGGGTAAGTGACCTGTTAAGATTGAGATTCTATTATGCTAACCATAAATTAACACAGCGGCAAGCGATGACGACATGGATTTGGACGAGATGCCGACTCAACAGCGAGCTCCGGTGAGACGTACAACCGCGAAACAGTCAGTTAGGTCAGCGAAGGGCAAGGGCAAACAGCCTCTGGTGAGTTTCATTAACGTGCTCTATTAGTGTAGCAGTGCTGACCGATAGTTTTCTCAGTTTGATGACGCTTCAGAAGAAGAAGAAGAAGAGGAGGATGAGGAAGAGGAGGAAGAAGAACCTGCACCCACAAAAAGTCGAGGACGAGCAGCAGCGGCTTCGACCAAGAAGGCACCTGCGAAAAAAGCACCTGCAAGAACGCCTGCTAAGTCGACGACAAAGGCACCAGCTAGAAGAGTTCCTACAGCCAGTCAACGCTCGACAGGGAGAGGAGTAACGCAATCACAATTAACGTCGGTGCTTTGCTTTTTGAAATTCGTGAAAGAAGCCACTGACTTACGCGACATAGGTTTTCAAGGTCTGGTGCAGGCAAGGCATCAGCAGTGCCAATCGAACTGTCATCAGATGAGGATTAGACGTGAATGAAGAGGGAATCTGCGCAAACTGTAACTTATTTTCAACGTCAATAAATTTGGATCAGAGTGAGATCTAGCCCACTGCAATAATTTAAGAAGATTCCCTTTCTATGCTTAATGATCCTTTATAGCCCTTTACTCGTATGCCACGGTCATTGTGGAAAGTTGTGAAAGTTCGTGCAGTCGACATCCCATGCATCCCCTAATCAGTACAAACTTTTGCTATTGCTTTTACTTCTGACTATCTTTTACACACATACCCCATGGTGACTCCATAACCCTCAAAAGGAAAGAAAACAGAAATCTGAACATTCTACTCCTTCGCGACCTGGAGGACTATTCGGCCGGCAATCTTGCCTTCTTCGAGACCCTCGTAGACGCTGTCGTAATTAATCAGCAAGTGGTCTTGCATTATAGATAATAACTGAACTCACGCCTTAAGGTCGGCAAGAGGCTTCTGCTCAAAGATGACCTTGACCTTTCCATCCTCAACAAGCTGGAGGGATTCGATAGCGTCCTGTCGGTTACCAACGTAAGAACCCTGGATTCGGATACTCTTGAAGACTGTCCAGAAGACGTTGGCACCCATCTCAGCGTTGGGGAGACCGACAGCGACCAAAGTACCAGAGGGCTTTAGGTAGTCGATAGCCTGAGAGTAACCAGTCTTGTGGGAAGCAGTCACAACAGCAGCGGCTGGACCTTGACCCCCAGTGGCAGCCTTGACGTCGGCAACGAGGTCTTTAGTGGTCTTGAAGTCAACCCAAGCATCGGCACCGAGAGACTTGACGAGCTTCTCCTTGGCAGCCCCAGTGTCGATGGCAACGACCTTGAGACCCATGGCCTTGGCGTACTGGATAGCAAGGTGACCGAGACCGCCACCAGCACCGGGAAGGGCAACCCAATCACCGACCTTCGTGTTGGAAACCTTGAGTGCCTTATAAGAGGTAACACCAGCACAGAGGATAGAGGCGGCACCAGCAGAGTCAAGGGACGGCGGGATGGGGGTAACGTGGTTGACGAAAGAGACAACGTATTCGGCGAAGGTACCATCAATGGTGTAGCCAGAGAGCTCTGCGTGGTCACAGTCTGGACGGAAGATCAGCTTTGGAAGCAAGTCCAGATGCATGGAAGATACTCACTCATCTCGAAGCCTCGTCGGCAAGCCTCACAGGTGAGACAGGAGTTGGCGAGCCACTTGATACCCACTCGGTCACCGAGCTGGACGGGGGAGTTGACAGTGTTAGCACCAATGGCGACAATGTGACCGACACCTTCACTATTCGTCAGCGACTTGCTCCCCCATAAGAATTCGATGGGCGAGGGAAACCTACCTTCATGACCACCAATCAAAGGGTTCTTGGGGGGAATTGGCCAGTCACCCTGCTTGGCGTGCAAGTCAGTGTGGCAGACACCGGTATGGGTAATCTTGACGAGACACTGGCCGGACTTGAGCTCGTTGGCCTGAATGACCTTGGCCTGGTTGTCAATCTTGATGGGATCTCCGACCGAGGGGACGACGGCAGCAGTCTGAGTCTTGGGGATAGAAACGCCTTGAAGAGTGGTCATCTTGTTGAGTTGTGTTTGGAGTTTGGGTCTAAGTTAAGTCTGGAGGTTCTAAGCCGTAAAGTGCCGGAGTGTCTTTGTTGCGATGTTTGTGTGAAGGAAGGGGGATAATATGTGGATGGAGGTGGCCGTTATATAGCTTGCGCGCTGGAAAATGTGAACTTGTCATTTCATCGCTCTGGATACATAGCCGGATAATGAGCCGGTGAAAGATAACTGTGGACGGCACATGACATGTGAGGTGCCTCCCGGGGTCTTATATACCGGCGATGCAGCGATGGGCGGTAGATCGTAGATAACAAACTCAATATTGCGAGGCTGTTGGGGAATTAAGCTAATCTCTGATTTGATTAGCGGCTTAATCGCAGTGGTTCCCTGGGCTCCCGCGGGTTTTTGGGCCGGTGGGGGCCGGCTCCATCTCATCTGACGTAAACCTCGGTCTCTCCACCCCTTCCACATTCCTCATCTGCCTCGACAAGTGCATGCATGTTAACTTCTAGAATGATCTTGCATACTCCTTCCGTAACCAGGATATTCAGCCCCATGAGTGTGCGCTACAACAGGCCAGAGATCAAAGCAGGCTCGTAGCACTTTGATAAAACCGAAAGATAGGCGGTTATCATTAAGCGGAGACGCGTCCGATCAAATGCACGACGCGCTTGTTTTACCGTTTTCCCATAAAAAGTATTTTCATTCTTCATCATCGGGCGTTTTCCGCGATCGGTAAAAGGCTAATTGCCGACGAGTAGGAATGATAAAATACATCTACGTATAATCAATAACCTTTAGAAGTTTGAGCAACGAGCTAAAGGTAACGGTAGACGACTTTCCTATGCTGCTGTCTCAACGCCGAATCTCCGAGAGCGGATGCACAATTTCTGTCTCTCCTGCTTCACCATACGCCTTACGCCTTGCCACACCGGCTATTCAAACCTAGAGGCTATACCCCGCAACAGTAGTTGCAGAAGACTGCGCGCTTTGATGGAATAATTATTAGTATCCCCATAAACTGGTTATGCGGATGAATAGTTGCCGGCGGATGAATGAGTTTCAATTAACCAGTGGTGTATATCTTTTGGAACTAGGATCACAGCGAGCGAGGATCGCATAACTATTACTACGTGGCGTAGGTGGTGGTGGAAATGAGGAGTGCTATACTGCTCTTTTGTTCCCTCGACAAATACAATGGTCCCAGATTCTGCAATGCACTTCAGACCGACGGCGATGGTATTCTCTCTGTGTCGATGTACGGTTTCAGTACCATTTATCACTACTACTCCTGTGGATTTCTGATTGTATCGTACGCGGTCGTCAGAGGTGGAGGATTGATCGGCCAGTTTTCTTAGAGCTTTTTAACACTGTTCAAACACCGGAAGATGTCATCACGAGTTGCATCAGATGATGGTTAAGTCCACTTCGTTGTATTGAATGAATAGATGCACGTTGCATGCTAATTAATGTTGTGTTAGCCAGTAGTAGTGAGCATGACAAAACTCGCAAACTGACTCATAGTAGTATGTCAGAATGTGACAGCGCGGAGATTAAATAACACAGTCGGATCAAGTCTAAAACTGGATGGCAACAAAGGGCGTCCAAAACGATTCCTACCTTATCTTTTCTGCCAACGAAGCATTTCACGTACACACTCTTCTGCCCTCCCAGCAGAAACAGTCTTGCGAAACACCGCGTCGTGACTAAAAAGATAGCAGTCCGGCGGTCGCAAGTAACTTTGGCATCCATACCATTTTCAATCCTCGAGCAAGCGAGAAAACCCTCAAATATAACCATCCATGAGAAACATCACCATCTTGCAAAATAACGGAACAAACCCAATGGTTATCTACCACCAAAACCTGTATACATACAGTTTTCCTATTCCATCATCATCTCTCTTTCACCTGAAGCTCCTTCCGATTTTGTTCGGCATACGAATTAGACATAGCGGCGTTGATTAACGCGTTACGTAATGGACGATAGAGGATAGAAGCTTCATCTTTCATAGAATCACTGCCTACTAGCAGTCATTGTCCGTCACCAACACATGTAAAGGGGAGTTGGTGGACTCAAAGTCTTTCGAGACACGGATTTTCTTGCGCATTATTCAACAGGCCACAGAGGGCGAAAAACAGAAAATGAATGATTCAATACAAGAAGGATGATGGAGAATGATGGAACAAAAGGTTCCGTTGCTTGGGTTTCGGCTTAACGGACCAGAGCCTATTTAGTACATATATAAAAATATATAGCCTAATAATCTACCCTAAAAATAATTGCGGAGGAAGGGAGATAATAATCTATCGCAGGGCCCGAGAAACCAGGATGGAAGGAGCACGGAGGATCCCTTTCCTGCAGCTGTTTCCTTCCTCTTATCTTTTATTCTTATCCTCTTACTCTTACTTCTTATTTCTTACCTTGCGATCGAACATTGAGTGCGACTGTGTAGAATCAGTCCGTTATGCATACTATCCAGCAAAGTCAATGGCAGTAACGACGAATGGACGATCATGCAACATTCGGCATCTTCTTGCTTCGTTCCTAGCACTCACCCTACCGGTTTCGCCCTTTTATTTCTGTGTAATTAGCTAATTAAATGAGGCGAGGCCGAGCAGAGCCCTTTTCATTTGTTCCCGATCATTTTCGGCTTCCATTTCATTTAGTCTTCGGGCCCCATTTCTTGCACTTATGCGTAAACCTCAGGCTTCGAGTCTCGAACCTCAAGCGTGCACTACTCACCAGGGTCCCTGATCCTTCATCCTTATTATCGACCATTTCATGTCTCATTACAAGGTGCAATTAATTCGTGTGCCACAAGATCCAGGTAAACAGGACACGGGACAAAAACAGGAGGAAGTAGGATAAACGATAGAACATTGAACGGAAAAAGGTGAGCAGAGAGCAGGAACAGCAGGCGGAAGGGCAGAGACGGAAGACGCAGAGAGAGAATACATAGAGAAGTGAAGAAACATGTTGCATATTGCATGTGCAATGGTGAGTCACCTTCATACGTGGTGGAAATACTGCTGTCCTGTCCCTGTCTTCGTACATCATTTCGCTTTTTAGCAGCTGCTCGCCCTTCGTCCTGTGCCGGTCAAAAAATCTGCGGACGTCCTGCGATTAGTGCGACGTCGTGAAATTTCGACTAAATAAAAATCGCTTTCCTCTAGCCCCTGCAGGCTATGCATGGTGTAGGCTATGGGGCTTCATAATGCATAGTGCAAAATTTCTTCTGGTCTTTGGACCATCTGTTCCTCATGTTTCATGAATCACGATCCTTCATCACCCGATTCCGACGTCGTTATTATCGGCCATCATCCGAGCATCCAAACTGCAGCAATCATGGATTATGCAATACAAGGCGAAACCCCAGATCTAATGATTTCTATAATCACATGGCTTCCGAAGATTAGACGTGTCGTAAGGGCCTTCGAAATTCGAAATCCGAAACAACGGAAGGATGTATCAATTTAGATGCGGAGGCGCTTGATTATTAGATCCAAATTATTGATTGCAGCACACACGTATTGATACCTACCACAGCCTAAGATCAGTGAGGATATATAGGCAAAAGCAATGCATTTCCCATCCTTTTCTTCCTTTGAATCGATAAAACAGCCACCATGACCGTTCCGCTACAGTCAGCACCAAAAGTTGAACCTCCTCTAGGTCCATTTGCCACTCTGCCACCAGACGTAGCTGGTCTCAAGAAACTCAAGATTTTGCTGCTTGTCACTTCTATCAACTCGTTCTCCCAGCGTGTGTTCAGTTATTTACAATACTTGGGCTTGAATCAAGTTTCCGTCCAGCTCGCTACCAGCGACGAGGATATGTTAGAGGCTGCTGAAAGCTGGCAGCCTGATATCGTGCTCTGCCCTTTCCTTACCAAGAAGCTTCCCCCAAGCATCCACAACAAGGTGAGTCCCAGTCTTTCAACCTCGCTTACACGTCCTCTTCACACCGTGAAGATCTCGGAATTGTCGCAAAGAACCTTTGCTGATGTGATCCGATCAATTTGATCCGCTTTCGCCCTATCTTCCGATCACTTTACGTCAATGCCTTTCAAAATTCCAGTGGATTACCCTTGTCGTTCACCCCGGTCCTCCAGGCGACGCTGGACCCTCTTCTCTCGATTGGGTCCTCTTGGGCGACACCGGAACTCAGTCGTCGTCTGCCGACCTTCTAGGACAACTCCTCGAGAGCATTCCTTCCCCAACGCCGCAAAGATCTCACTGGGGTACAATCTGTTTTCAGGCGACAGAAGATCTGGATGGAGGCGCAGTATGGGCTTGGGAGCAATATGAGCTACCTCGGCTTGGGACGGTCACAAAGGCGCAAGTTTATCAGGGATACCATTCGGCGGCGGCTGTGAGCGCCGTGATCCATGCGTTGTGTCGGGTGTACGAACTTACAGCTGGTGCCGGCTTGCCCAAGGGGCAATGGATGAATGCCGTTCCCAAGGAAACTTGGCAAACAAGATGTGTGAGCTTGGGCGAGACTTTTATGGGCGGGAAAACACATGAAAGACCACTCTTACAATCAGCCAAGCGCCGGCCGGATTGGGAGAAACACACTGGCGAGGATGTGTTGCGCATCTTGAATGCGGGCGACTCTCAGCCCGGTGCCATGTTGCACGCACTCACTACAGATGCCAAATCATCTCTCTTCGCTTACGGCGCTCATTTGGAAAATGCCTCTATCCCTTTAGAACTGTACACCTCCTTGGGATATGAAACCTACGACGCAGTTCCCAACGGTCGGGCCATCGCCACTCGAGACGGTGCAGTCTTCTTCAAAACCCGTCAAACCACGGGCGCTTCTGCTGGTATCTGGATTACCCATGGTCGAGTCCCAAGAGGTAAAGACAAGCCGATTGATCCCAAAGTACCAATGGTAGAGGCCATCCAACTCGGCGGGCACGGACGAGCACTGGAAGGTGTCCAGGAGTGGAAGCAAGATTCCTGGGAGCAAAAGGAGGGCGAATGGCAGGAAGTGTATGTGAAAAGTATCAAGGAAGGTGATGGGATCGCTCAGCTAGTGTACTGGAACTTTTAGTTAGTTTTGTTCGGTCCGTTTTAGTCAAGAGTTGAGCTAAGTATCGCAGTAACGGAGCTTTCACCACTGAAAACTGCAAAACCCTACTCTCCGCCCTGCAATGGGCCACGTCCCCCGAACGCGGCAATGTCAAACTCCTCGCTCTCATGGGCGGCAACTACTTTTCCAACGGCATCGCCCTCAATACCATCGAACACGCCTCTTCACCCGGTCTTGAAACATGGCACAATATCAATGCTATTGACGATATCGTCTCTTTCCTCGTGTCCGACGTGTCTGATGAAGTGCCGGCGTTTATGCAAGGTATTGAACCGCTTTGTAAGCGTGGTATCGCGACCGTCGCGTGTGTGCGAGGGAATGCGGCTGCAGGTGGGGTAGCGCTGGCGACGGCCTGTGATGTGGTGCTTGCTGGGCGGGGGGTGGTGTTGAACCCTAGTTATAGAGGTATGGGTCTTCACGGCAGTGAACTGCATTCGTACGTTTTTCTCCATGTTATCCAAACTGATGGTTACGTTTTGGCTAATTCACTTCTTGATCAGCTTTTCTTACCTCCAGCGATGTGGACGTATCCACGCTGCCGAGATTTTACGCGAGATGAAGCCTCTCAACACCTCTCTCGCACAATCCTACGGTCTCGTTGACGGTCAAATCGGATCATCCTCACAGACTGTACTTGAGACCGAACCACTGTTCGTTGAGGCTGTTACGTCAATCCTCACCGCCAAAACCTCTTCTGCGCCCTTCTCTTCGGCTCCTTGGGCCCGTTCTTCCGATTTAACAACGGAGGGTATGAGAGTATCGTCAAAGTCATGGGTCGACGACATGTGCACCACCAAGTTATGCACTTACACCGCCTCCCGCACTTTCCCTCCGCTCCAGCACTACCGTACGGAAGAACTCTCTCAAATGCTTCTTGACTCTTTCCACCCTATTCGTTCGCAGCGATACCACACCCGACGCTACAGATTCGTTCGTAAACTCAAAGCGACCGGTACACCCGCTCGATACAAGTTGCACGGCGTTGTTGGACGTGAAGGAGAGAAAGTGGTGCAAGATGAAGAGGATAGAGAGGCGTTTGATGATGCGCCTGGATGGGAGAAGGGGGAAGAATGGGGATGGGTGGGGATGGCGGTGCCTGAGAGTTTAAAGACGAGCCAAGTGTTGAGAATCCCGCTTTATCCTTCTTCGTCGTCGTCTCCGTGTCAATCCCAATCCCAACCCCTGGCAAATCCACCAGCACTCGATGAAGAGTCTCGTCAAACTTCATATCTTTCTACAGAAACGAGTACGAGCAACACCTCTGGTCCGGATGAGTCTTTGCCTCTTACCCCTCGCGCAAACTCGAACTCGAACTCGCCTCCTTGCCAAATCATCAGTGGGAATGGTAATGGTAATGGCAAAGACGAGGGTGATGGCTTTGCAAAGTCCTTGTCATTTACCGACAAACTTTGCACCGCTCTAGGCCTCAAGACAAAAACTAAAAGCCCCAAACCTTTTTCTAGCGAAAAGAAGGAAAACTCAATGCCGATCTCCTCCCCCACCTCCCGCATCTCTCCCGTCCCTCCAATGTCCCACCCGGTAGTGAATAGACCATTGGGAAAAGGTGAACAGGCGAGCGAATGGCCTTGTTTGGTGACGGGTGGTGAGGAGTGGGAAGGGAAGCGGGGGAATGGTGCTGCTGAAGATGGTATCAAGGTGGACATTTAGAAAGCTGGAAACGCCATTGTCGTGCCATGCCCAGCTAGAATTTTCGGGATACAGCATTGGGGTTGGGGGGATGTTTGGAAATGGAAGTTTTGGGGTTGTACATATTATGTCTTTCTGGGTGTATATTGATCCTCTCTACAAATATCATGTTTAGAATGAATTGATGAAAGAATGTATGTTGAATTCCTCTTATTCAATTCCACCAACACCAACACTTTCTCGTTGGTTTCCGTAATATTGGCATTCACAGCACGGTAATTATGATCGCATCTCTTTTCTCCGAGTACTTTTTCAAGCGTATCTCATCTTCTTCTCGTTCGTTGACTTACCCCCGTATCCACAATCGACTGATCCACTTTCAAAATTCGTATTTGACAGTACAAGCCGAATAATGTATCAAATACTCTTTTTATTGCGCCTTGCTAACCCCGCCTACGGTCTTGCCCTTTCCCAAAACCTTTCGGCGCTGTTTGAGCATGTAGGTATAGAGGACATAAAGGGCTAAAAAAGAAAAAGGTTGGTTTCCCATATGAGCACATTGCTCGACAACCAAAAACCAAAGAAGAGAGACGAGGACGTACCAGGCCACCAGAGGAGGAACAGCCCCGCTCGCACAATCTCGATCCACCCCCAGTCTTGCTGCGCGCCAGCCGTCCCCCCGCCATGTTTCGCACACCACCAGAGCACTTCCCTCCCCACTTTACTCTTCATGATCTCCCTCGGCGCTTGGGCCATTACATTAGTCACCGCCCTGCTGACCACGGGCGCCAAAGCAGGGAGGGTCGCGAACGAGAGAAAGGCCTCGGAAGCGGCGCCGAGCGGGTAGAGCGGGATGAATGTTGTGTAGCGGAGGTAGTTGAGGGCGGGGGCGGAGATGGAGAGGAGGGAGAGAGCGTAGAACGAGTAGCGGATGACCTCGGTGAGGGACCAGGCGAAGAGCATGGTGGTGAACAAGGGGTGGCCGTGAGTCTGCACGGGTGACGAGGTCAGCTTGAATGCAGGTCGAGAGAGGATAGACGCACGATCTCAGGAGCGGCCTCGACGACGCCCCAGACGGTCCAAAGCCGGCTGGCGACCTGGCTAGCGACGGTGCCGACCGGACTCCTGACCCAGCCGAGGGCGGCATGCACGACTTCGAGCACGGCGAGGGTCTGGGTCCATTTCGTCCACCATCCGAGGCCGTGGTAGTCGTACGATCCCCTGAGGTGGTCCACGAAGCGGGGCGCGGTGGGGCCGGCGAGGAGGAAGGAGAGGGTGAGGACGAGGAGATGGCCCCAGAGAAGGGCGGAGAGGATGTTGTAGGCGAGGAGGTAGAGCTTGAGGGGGGAGAGGCGGCGGGCGGCGGCGTGGGAGAGGGACGAGGAGGGCTGCTGGGCGTGGCGGTGGAGACGTTCCCGCTCGAGGGCTTGGCGGCTGGGCGCAGCGACGTGGGGCATGGCGGCGCTGCGACGGGTGAGCGGAGAACAGGTCGCACAGGAGACACGCACAGCGCAGATGGACACGGAACAAGTATGGATGGGAATGCAGAACGGGCAAGTTTCGTGTTACGGGGACAGGATCGCAAACCTCCACTCGGACAGAACTACGACACACAGAGCGCAACATTGAAAGCACATCCAAAGCACACACAAAGCACATTCAAAGCACAGCAGACCACGTCTGAATGCATAATATACATATAACACATCTAAACCCTTCTCTAGCCTACGCCGCCTTGATCCTCTTTCCAATTTGCGCCTGGAAACCAGTCTTGATTGCAGACACGGATCGTCCTAGAAAGAACATGAGCACACAATTTATGGTCGCAAAAAAACACATACGAGATCCACACGACTCGCAGGTCATAAAGTACAGTCGGTTCTCCTTGTCGAGAATAGTGTCGGGAGACTTGCAAATCTTGCATGTGACATACTCCACTGCGTTCCATGTCAGCATACACGCTTGGGATACCTCTTTTTCGCCAAGACAAACCACTCACCGATATACTTTCTCAACACGTTCTCAATCTGTTTTTGTGTATATCTTCCCTTCATCACCAATCTCTGCGCACCGTCCACACTTCCGGTCGTACCCAATTCAGAGTACAAGAACTGAATAACGTGCTCCGGCTGTCTTCGCATCCTCCTGCAGATATCGGTAATGTTGGCGAAAAGAGTCTTCTTTGTACCTTCTCGAGCGACTTGAGGAGGAACGATGGTGTATCGTCTCTTCTCACCAGCAAGTTCCGGATTGTGGGCGTGTAAGAGGTTGAAGAACCGCTTAAGCAGTTCGGGGTACGTAGGGTCTCGGTTCTCGACAACCCAAGCTTCCTTGCCCGACTCGCTCGTCTCTCCCTCGCCAGATTTCTGGAACACGTCGTCTCCGAGGTCACCCTCAATATCCGCATTTTCGTGATGCTGCTCAGCGTCGAGGTCTTGCAGTTCTTTCGAAAAATCCGTAGTCTTCTTGGACTTTTTCTTCTTCATGGGCACGTCAAGACCGTCAACAGTGGCAGAGGGCTCGGCAGATTCCTGCGTTTCCCATCGCACAGAATGTCAGTAATGGACATGACTTGGGGTCCCGACGCCACGAAAAAAGAAAAAAACGCACAAGGTCAAGAGGGATATCCTTCTTCTTCTTCTTCTTCTTTTTCAAGTCGGTGAACAGATCGCCACTGTCCTCTGCAGGCTTCTCTGTGCTAGGCTCGGGGGTGGCGACAGGAGCTTCAACCTCAACCTCAGCCACGGCCTCAGCGACCGGAGCGGGAGTGTCATCAACAGGCGCAGGGGCGGGGGCGGGGGATGGCTCGGGAGTCTCTTCAGCGTCGGCAACGGTAACCTTCTTCTTCTTCTTCTTCATTCCAGCGAACAGGTCGACATTGGGGTCCACTAACGAAGATATGTCAGCAACGAGCCAAAAGAAGAGTGTCTGAGTGCTTGAGCATACTTTTCGCGGGAGTAGGAGTAGCTGTGCCGGGAGGATGTGTAACTGTGAGTATAGCGATACCCACTTTTTCTTTCTTTTGCGAGATGCAATCCACGGGTTTCTCGAATAGAGATTCCACAAAATACAGTGGAGACAAAGAAGCTCGAGTCCGGGTGGGTAAGTGGGCGCGGAAATAAGAGTCGGTGTTTGTCGGGGAAAGCTCCGGTGGCATATTCGTTGTCCGCGTAGCTCTGCGACCCTTTTCTGGCCTCCCCCCGCTATCGCTCCTCCACGCTTTACTCTTCTCTAATCCATCCATTCACCACTCATCACAATGCTCTCCCGCGCAGCCAGGCCAGCCATCGCCCTCGCAAGGACCGCCAACCAGCAGCAGGCCGGTATGGCCACCCTCAAGGAGATTGAGCAGAGGTGCGTAGACGCTTTCGGCCGGCGCGAACCGAGAGGGAAACGGAGTATCAACAGGACGGAGTCACGGTATGCTTGGAACCGGTACTGATGTCGCAACAGGTTGAAGTCTGTCAGGAACATTGAAAAGATCACCAAGGTGAGAGAGACAACACAACGCACCCCAGTTGCCAGGTCGCCAAACTTACTTTTATCCCAACTCTCTTAGTCTATGAAGGTCGTCGCTTCCACCAAGCTCACTCGTGCGGAGAAGGCTATGCGAGAGGCCAAGAAGTATGGTGCTGCCAACAACGGTAAGTGAAAATGGTTTCAAAGAAAAGAAAAGAGAAAAAAAGCAAACGACCTGACACCACATCCCTTTCCCTTTAAAAAAAAACAGAATTGTTCAAGCACACCGAGGCCCAGTCCGAAACCGAGCCCAAGATCCTCTACGTCGGTATCTCTTCTGACGGTGGTCTCTGCGGTGGTATCCACTCTTCCATCTCTCGATACATCAAAAAGGAGATGGCCGAGCAGCCCGGTGCCCTCGCCGTCGTCGGTGACAAGCCCAAGGCTCAGCTCTCCCGTGCCATGTCCCAGGCGTTCAAGGTCTCCTTCTCCGCTGTCGGCAAGGATGTCCCCACTTTCGGCGAGGCTTCCGCCATCGCCGACGAGATTGTCAAGAACGGCGGCGAATGGGATGTCATCAAGATCGTCTCCAACAAGTACCTCTCCGCCATCTCTTACGAGGCCGGTACCACCACCGTCATCTCCGCCAAGGCTCTCCAGGAGGCCGCTGGTTTCCAGCAGTACGAGATGGAGGAGGATGTCTCAAAGGACCTTGCCGAGTTTGCTCTCGCCAACGCCATTTACACTGCTCTTGTCGAAGGTCACGCTGCTGAGATTAGCGCTAGGAGGACTGCCATGGAGAACGCTTCCAACGTGCGTCTTTTTTTATATATAGACCTGCTGTACGTTGCCGACTTGCTGACCTTGTGTACACAACAGAACGCTCTTGACATGATGGGCTCCCTCCAGCTCCAGTACAACCGTGGTCGTCAAGCCGTTATTACCAACGAACTTATCGACATTATCACTGTGCGTCATCGTTTTTTCATCTCATCATTAAAAGATTTGCCGCTAAACATTCTCTTTTAACAGGGTGCCTCTGCTCTTTAAGCAAGTGTATAGTGATAGTGTGATGAGAGGTAGGAGTAGAGTATAAAATGATCGCTTTTAGCGGGATGCAAGCATAAGAAGGATTGACTCGTTTTTTTGGTTTTTTGAGACCTCGTCTTTTTGCTCGTAATTGTCTACTCACTCTCCTCATGCTCATCCTCTCTTATCTTACTCGATGAGTGCGACATCTAAAAGCCGTAACATGAAAGGATAGTAAAATGGTAGCGTACTCTGGATAAGATAACAAAGGGTGTAAAAGGGCCGAATCAAGATCAAAGGGTTTTTTTTTCAACCGGCGCCTTTTATTCAATATAATTGAAGGATATGGTATATATAAGGCAATTCTTGCGTTTCCAAGCGTCTAGAATTGCGACAATCGCAGCAGCTAAAACGTAAACGACCAAAACATCATGCCCGAAGGTAAGAAGGACGACGGACAAGGCAAGAAGGACGACAATCCGATCAAGAAAGACGAGAAACCTCTTCCGTAAGCTACCCCATCTCATACCATCCTTCTCCGATCTCCCTGCACAACAACTGATCTCCTATATCCAACCAACTTAAACTAACTTATTGACTCACGGGATGTGAACAACATTAAAATAAATAAAAAACAGTAATGTCTATCTCAAAATATCTATCAATGGGAAAGAAGTGGGCAAAGTGGTGATCAAATTGTATGACGATGTGGTACCCAAGACGTGTGCCAATTTTAGGTCTCTGTGTACTGGCAACGTGCGTGTCTTCATCTTCTTCCCCTTTCAACCGGGGAGCGTCAGCAGCGTCATTCATTACTACTGACTAATATGGAAAAACTTGCCTTATTCACAACCAACATCAACATACAACGACTATAAATACAGAAACCAGACCAAACCCCACTCCCACCCTCATTCACCTACCGCTCCACCCCCTTCCACCGTATCATCCCCAGCTTTATGATCCAGTCTGGCGATTTCGAACGACAGGACGGTACGGGCGGGGTGAGTATCTATGGCGAGAAATTCCCGGATGAGAATTTTGAGAAAAAGCATGATAAAGTCGGGTTGGTGAGTATGGCGAATTGTGGTGCCCATTCGAATGGGAGCCAGTTTTTTATCACGACGGTCGAGAAGTGTGAGTGGTTAGAGTGAGTCGGGCTTCGTCGTTTCCCTCTTTCTTCTTCTTCCTCTTTTGTAATATCTTTACTGCGCCCCCCCCCCCGGTATCTGTAATTCCTGAGAGCGTCTGCTGACTTGATCGGAACTGAAGCGGGAAACACGTAGTGTTCGGGGAAGTGGTAGAAGGCATGGATGTCGTGAAAGAGGTGGAATCAAAGGGGAACAAGGAAGGCAAACCTCCCAAGGACAAGATTATCATCTCTGCCTGCGGAGCCGTCTGAGGTCGCCATATTCCTGCCTTTCATCCCGTCATCTTTGTGTATCAGTAACAAAGATTATACAGCGTTCCATATACATGATGCATGATGAGCTATAGGCCATGTACGGTACGGTCATCAACTACTTCTAAATATCGATCAGTGGCAAGCCATGGGCATTCAATTAAATTCTTTCCGAGATATAAACATATCGTCTCTCCTCTCTCACTTCCGATACAGTATCACAATGCCAAAATCCCACCATCGGAAGCCCTCAAAAAGTTATTCTCTCATTCCACTCCTTACCACTTGGGCGCAGGCGCAGTAACGGGATAACTGACAGTTTCGCCGGCACCCTGACTCTTTTCAACGCGTATGTCAAAGAGGAGCTCGGACTGAGAGGTATATTCTACTATCGCATAATTTCTTCGAGGCTGAACAAACTGTTACAGGTGCAAAAATGTCAGCATATTGGCTGGGAAAGAGATTAAAAAACAAAAGATTGTGGCGTACTTTGCGGCTGAGTTTTGAGCCATCGGTATCTTTTCCAAAAAGTGGCATCATGTGTTCATCTGTGTCCTTGTCTACGTAGGTAATTAGTTTACGCATATTGTTGACAGAGTCAGATGACTTACGATCTGTTACGATTAATCCACGAGCAAATTGGCAAGACCTTAGTCAGCAAGAAACTCTGGAGAAGCTTTACAAGAAAACTCACGCAAAGTCCTATGCCTATGCCCGCCCAGCATGGCCACCAACTTCGCAGCGCCTGCAGGAGGAGGCGTATTGACAATCGCACTCGTAATCACGTTCAACATGTATCTCCAATCTTGCTCCGGTTTTAACTCTTTGGCACCCTTCTTCTTCTTTGTGAATAAGCATCCAACAGCCGCAAGGTGAACGTCACCACTCAAAAAGGTGATACGCGCGTGCAGTTGTTTGGCAAGTTCTTGACATTCGAGTACTAGCCAATTTCGTTCCTTTTTGTGAGTGTTTGCGCACCAGTGGTCGTTCAAGTCGTCGAGAAGTTCGGATGCTTGATTGAACTTGTTGACCATACTGCCGAGACCGAGGGCGTTGTGTCGAGCAAGGATGTTGATGGGGTTCCATTTCAGTTCGAGGAAGTGTTCCAGGAAAGACATTCGTGGGTAGGCTAAGGTACTATCAGCAACCACCTTTACACATGACGAAATCGAAGAGGCGCACCAATGGGCACACCCAGAAGGATGACCAGCTGCTCAATCCCTTGCACCTTCTTTACCTCGTTGAAAACCTTGGCATACGACTCTGGTCGACAGATCTCAGTTAACTTGCGTTCAGCACGGCAATCAAGAGCCAGAAGGGTGACCTTGGGGCCGAGGTAGATGAGGAGGGAGTGAGAAGGGAAAGGAATCCAGGGACCATTCTTGTCCCCGATAATGAGAGATTTGACGGCATGAGTTCCGGGGACTGGGTTTACACCATCAAACGCATCTGCGTTACAAATGAGCATAGATTGCAGTACAGTTGACAAAAGTTCGACTTACCACAAATGAAAAGTTGAAACAGGAGAAACCACTACAAGCTTATCAGCACATACAATTTCCAACTAGAACAATTCACTTACAAAGTAGCCTCGGCTCCCCACAAACGACATCACTGCGGCACTCTGCGTTTCGTCGTCGTATGTTCCGAAACCATCTGTGGCATTGTCAGATACTTCTCCAGTTGGCGCAAACAATCCTACCGATCAGATCATGATCATCAAGCATGTTCACCCTGGATTCTATCGTCACCCCGTAACCAATGTTCATTACATAAAACAGACGCACATAGGAATAGTAGAATTGGCACGACCAAAGGCATTGCTCCTGAAAATCTTGCAATAGTGGTTGAAGCTAAAGATTACGTTAACAAACTGGAGGCGAAAGTATGAAGTATAACCCCAAGATAGCTCACTAAAATCTATCAATTGCTATTCTCTATTAAACATGTTAGCAAACAGGGTCGAACGACCGGCAGCCATAGCGCTCACCATCTCATCGGTCAAAGGGTGGCCAAGCTTGCTCTTCCTAGTGGGCGCATTAATCCAGCCTAAGTTGTTATAAGCCATCATCCGTGCGGGATTCTGCAACCTTACTCACTCTGTAACTCGGGCTCTCTTGTTACAGCATCACAGTAAATCTGATCCCCTCCCCCAACCATACAATGGAAAGCCTTTTCTTGGTGTTTTAGGAGCAAGTCTTCCCAGACAGGGTCGTAACCTGAGGGGTAAGGACCCTTAAAGTCGTCAGGATTGACACCGGATGAGAAACCTGACATTAGAGAAATGTGAGTTCGGTGACAGAACGGCTTGAAGTGGCAAGAGCTCACCATTACAGCTGTGGGCTGCCCAACGCATGTTTTGACCCAAGGCAGGAACGATGAAATCCATTCCGGCACCCCCATTCAACCTATATCGGACAGCCGTTTGTATCTTTTGCAGGGGGATTTCCATGATGAATCTGTGGAAGCTCATATTACCTTCTGGAGAGTTGTAGGTGAAGATGTTCTGTGAGCCAATGGTAGTCGGAGGAAGCAGCTGTATCTCTGGTTCATAGAGGGTGGGCTGTTCAGCAGAAGGAGGGGTGTAAGGGTGGAATGAAAGCTTGAGGTATGGCGGAGGATCAAGCACAGAACCTCTGTCAATTGCATCAGCTCATTAAAGTTCATTTGCATTGTAATGACTTACTCATCGCGGACGACCTACGGAAATGTCAGCACTGTTATCGAAACTTGTGAGGAAGCACACTCACCACCATGGCAGCACCTTGCCAGACATTATCCTTGACAGTGTAGTACGCCAATAAAGGTCCACACATCAACTGCAAATGCGGCTGCATTTTCCCGCTCACACTCCAGTGCCTCTCCATACCCGGCCTACCATTTGGAACACCAAGCGCAGCCATATTAGCCTTATCACCAATCATATGGGCATGTCTAGCAACCTCTTCAGCAGTAGGGCCAGGGGAGGTCTTTGTCCCTCCTGCTTCGCCGCCAACCTCCAAAGCACCTTTATCAAGCCCACTAGGAGCACCGGCATCTTCCTTACCGCCTTCTTCCTCCTTGGTACCTTCAGTTCCAACCTTTCTCGCTTCGTCGGTGTTGGCATTCACTTGCGGAATATTGTGAACATGCTCTCCTGGTTTGGTAGGGGCACCTGTGGGCGGTGCTTCGCCGAGCGTTTCGGGCGCCGGAGATTGGGCCAGAGGTTGAGCTGGATCGTTGAGCGCACCGACAACCTTACCTTCCTGTGTCACTACAGCAGGCTTTGACTTGTCGAGGTATGTGTGGATGTGAAGGGCTGGGTGCGCGTAGTATGAGGCATGAGATGCTGCGGCAGCGTCTCGTGCGAGGTGCTCTGCACGGTGTTTGGTTCGGAGAGAGGTGTAGTCCCTTCCACAAAGATTAGCCAAGTTGTGAAAATAAGAACAAAAGCCCGCTTATCTCACATGTTTCCTGCTGGACGATATCAATGCAGATGAGAGACGGAAAAGGGGCGAAAAGTTGGGAAGAACACTGCTTTCGCTTGATTCTCGGCGACTGATCTGACAAGTCGTCGAAGCTGTGGCCTGGTGCCCTGTTCCTGCCGAGAGAACAAAGGAATCCCCAGACGGACTTGATGAGCGAATACAACACGGCGACCGGGGAAAGAGGGCCACTCACGGCTGGATATAGTTGTAGACGAGGGTCAAGTTTGAGCAGAGGTCGAGAAAATTCATACGAGTACCAGGAACGGCCAATCCTCGGCTGATGTTTACATCAACAAGACACTCTCGTAAAGTAATAGCGCTTATTAAGATCCCATGCCAAGACTTTACAACCAACGACGTCATCGGCATCGCAGCGGCTCAATTTTGGACCATCTCAAATCCCAGCCGCTCGATCGGTGTTCGCCAGTCAATGCAGACATGCCTGTTAAGTTGCGATATACGTATTGATGCATGATATGAATGGAAACAGAAAAGTGACGCTGTTCACTAGTATAGTTGTTCATGGATATATTACAAGGTACATTGGTTTTAGTCCGTTTCGTTCTTGTGCATCATCCATCAAGAATATGGAGTAAGGGACATCAAAACGGCTGATTTTCTTGAGTAGGCACTTTGACAAAATCGAAGTATGTAGTGGTTATACGCTCCGGAACTGAAAAATTTGATGTCTCGTCGTCTCCTATACTCGATTCTCGTGTTGTCTGGCACAATCGGTATGTTAGCTTTATGATCTGTGGCGTTGCATACTACTCACGCAAGTTGACTAATCTTCTTGTTCTTGGCGAATGCCGCCTGGATGCTATAAAGCCGGTTCAGCCTAGGGGCCATAGTGTCGTCAGAAGACGCCTGGTACCCCAGATGGGCGACTTCATGTCCATACATATCGTCATCCTTGATCGAGTTATACCTGCTCGGAGCGTTGTACATAGAAAAAGAAGGTTCATGCTGATTGATTTTTGCCTGGGCTTCCTTATTCTTCTTTTGCCTGTTCCGGTATAGATAGATTGCGACATAGCTGATGGTGGAGAGACCAATGACAATTAGAACGATACTAGCAATAAGGCCAGCGTGGTTGAAAGGATGAAAATCGTTCGGGGCACGTCGGGAGTCGTGTAAGCCTTCGGTGGCAGAAGCGGCGAGAGAAGTGACAGGATACGTGGTAAGCAGGGAACCTGGGACAGAAGAGACTGGTTTCGTAGTAGTGCTGATCGCAGACGAAAAGTCAGCCGTTGAGTTGGTGGGAAGATGATTGCTGGTTGAGGGATCGTGGCTGGTGCCAGAGACCGAAGAAGATGCATGGGAAGTTGACGTGGCAGAGGGATTTGTGTCTTGAGGTGCCCTCTTGACCACTTGGGCAGCTCGGCGCCCTTTTCGGCCACTATGATCCATCAATCACTGTCTTATGTTCTACACGCCATTAACCCACAATTCCGCGCTTCCTTCCTGAGATGAAGGGTTCTTTTCCTTCTCATAATTTTCATGATCTTTTACCAGGAGTTCCATAGCCTCCAACTTGGAGTCTGTCCGCTTACTAATCTCATTCCCAGACTCATCCACCCAAACCCACTCATAGCAATCAGCTGAGTCAGCCGAATTGGTCTCCCTAAAAATATGCTTTTAACCCCCACACTCTATTCAGCTAGTACAGAATGACTTACTTGAGTGCAGAAACGGCGACAATATCAAAAAGCCTCGTAGAACCATCTTGAGGTTGAGATCTGACAGGAATCTTATGTCCAGAAAACCTTGTTAGACTTGGGTCGACCTGAGGAAATGCAGGCGAGATTGTTGCGCTTACACTAGCTTTGTGCCCTGGGTATTGATTCGAGCTAGCAACGCCACTAACACCGACTTTCTGACCGGGAAGGGTACTAGGGTTAGTATCTACCTTGTGCACCGGCAAGCTACTGGCTTCATACATCCCACTCTTCTGCGTGGTCGGCGTGCTCGACAAGGAGGTACTGATTGGATCCTCAAACTTTATCACTCCACCATTGGCGGAATGGGCTTGGGTTGGGGAGGAGCTGGGGTAACGACCTTGAGTGATTGCGATGGCGTCGGCGATGGTAGAAGTATTGATCTGAGCGCTAGTCAAGGGAGGATCGGTGGCGAGGAGAAAGAACAAGGCAAGAAGACGGAGTTGAGGGCGGGAGATGAACATTGATGGTTAGGTAATGGAGGATTAGAGGGTTCGATGCTTTGAGGGATAGATTGGGATAAGGAACGAAATTGGTCAGTAATATGGGTAGGTATTAAAATAATACAGGCATGAGGGGGGGAAAGAAATGGGAGCAGGTGGGAGATACGCTTTATAGGGAATGTAAGGGCCAGACGACAGGCTTGGCTGATTCTAGTGAGAGAGCAAATTGCGCACGGGCCTCCCATCCTTAATTTCGGTGCAGTTTTGGAAGGTGTAATCGTCCATTTTAAAACAATGGCCCCCGCAGTCCCTTTACAGCCTGGATCCCAGAAGTAGCCAATTCTTGTGTAGGTACAAGAATGCTTGAGATCGAAATGCAAATGAAAGTTGAATAGCGAGTAATAGCCAGTAATATACACCATCTAAGCCGCGGGCTCTTCCGCCTCCTTCTTCTTCTTGACTTCCACCTAGAATGATACATCAGCCATGTTTAGACTTGCATGAAAGACTGTACACACCCTCGTGATCTGATCCGCCGGTACACCCTTCAACGCTCCCACCTGTTGTCTAATCATCTCCACAATCTCATCTCCCACATCACCTTGAATAACAATTTCCTCCTCTCCTTGAGGTGTCTTGCTTACGCTACTACCGGTAGCAAATTTCCCTGCGAATTGTTTGGCAGCCTTTTTGAGGTCAACGCCGAACAATTCGAGGTTTTGGATATGTGTTTGGTGCTTGCGCTTCGTGCGTTCAGAGCGCTTAATGATGATCTATTTAAAGGAATGAATATACGAAGCATTTACGCAGGAATCCAAAAAGGATGTCTCATACCTTGGTCTGTTCCTTCTTTTTGGCTTCGGCTTCAGCCTTCTTAGCAGCTTTCTTCTCCAACTTGGCCGCATCCGCTTCGAGCTTCTCCTGCTTGTCCAAAGAAAGGGTACCAATTCGACTCGCCAAAGCGCCTGCAGATTCGATCAGCGTTCCTTGCTCTAGTATCACATAATATTATGTGATAAAATTGGATGCCGCCTCACCTTCACCCCATACCCTCTCATACTCATCCTTGTCCTGCTCTTCAAGCCATGCCTTGCACTTTGAAACTGATGGTCCGAACTCGCAGTATTCGGTGGGCAAACTGCAAACTGCACAGTAGAAGGGGTGAACCTGCTTTGTGGAAGGACCGCTAACCGCTGAAGCCATTTTCAGTGCTGTTGGTAGGGTGCTGAGCGAGAGATGTGGACAATAAATATAGACATGGCAATCCTGAGATGCTGGGCTCTTTTGCACTGTTGTCTGCTGCTCGCCGAAAGAGCTGGCGAAGTGGAGTTCAAATTACCTCCGCCCGTGAGCCGGTTCCCGTCGGCAAGACGCGTGCTGCGTGCCTGCGTGCAAAGCGAAGATGTTTGCCAGGAGAACAGCAGCTCTTTTCTGGTCCTTTTTGCGAAATCACCTCTGCATCAAACTCACTTGCGCCGACCAAAAGCCAAAACAAGGTGCTCTGGACGACAGGCGCTACTTGCTGGATTGCAATGTCGCTCATACGCAATTGCTCTGGCGTGGTCATCCGGTGCTTCAAACATGTTGAATACTTTGCCGATTGGTTAACGGGCGCCGCTGGTCCTGTTTTTGTCTTCTTATGCTGGCTTTTGATAGGCTCTGGGGGTGTTTTGTTCTGTAAGTCTCCCTCAAAGTCTGGATGAGATCAAGCTAAATATTACTAGTCGATGTTGTTGCTCGAGACCTCTCTTTTCTTTCCCTTCTTCTCCTTTCACCTCTCCTCATCCTTGTCCCTCTCAATCTCTACCTCCAATACTACCTCGTTACCCACGTTCCCCCTGGATTTCCAGCACCTCGTGCATCGGGACCTGATGAAAATATGAGCTGGATTGTCCCTGATACCAAAAGTATATGGGCGCCGGAAAGGTGGGGGTTCAAGAAGATGGTTAGGCCCTTAACCAGCAGCGGACAGCCAGAGGGGGCGGCAGAGACTGGAAGGAGGGTGAGACGATGTAGAAAGTGTGACGGACCTAAACCAGAGGTGAGCTTCTCCATAAGGAAAAACCCTCAGGTCGAATGGCTCATTAACTTCATTCGTACATCTAGAGAACACACCATTGCTCGGTATGTAAAAGATGTATTCTAATGATGGACCATCACTGCCCCTGGATAAACAATTGCGTAAGTTGGGAAAGGAAAAAGCTTGTGAATAAAGCATCTAATAAGTGTCAAAACAGGTTGGCCTACATAACCAGCGGCATTTTGTTCTGTTCATGTGTGTTATCTAAAGCCGTCAATGACCATTTCGCTAATAGTGACCTCTTTTTTAGGGCGTGGTTATCAATAGGATGTTGGGTGGCGGCAATCCTCGGGTATCATCGGTTCCTCGACACCTTCAAATACCATTCCGAAGTACGTATATGCGCCAATGAAACGAGCATTTGCTTACCCTGTCCCTTGAAATAGTGGAACTCATGGACACCCAAGCTGGGATGGACCATCATTTGGGTTCTTGCTGTCGCCATAGGTGAGCCTAGCCTTTCGTCATATCGTTAAACGTTAACGTCTTTATGTGTCAGGTATTGCTGTACCAGTTTTGACATTGTGGCATTTATATATGGTATCAAATGGGGAGACATCGATCGAGTCTCACGATAACGCCTACCTCGCATCAAAAGCAAAGTCTGAGGGTCTCGTACGTACCTTACGATGTCCATTAATTTTGCATCAACTGCTAAATGAGTTGTAGATTTACTTAAACCCCTATGATCTCGGAAGACGGCGTAATCTTCAATTGTTTTTCAACCTCGGTCCAGGGGGCTAGTGAGTTTTTAAACGTACTACTTTATTTGCCCCGTTAACAGAATCCTTTACCAGCTCTGCCACCACTCTTCTCTTTCCCTTCCTTATTTCCCCAGCCACAAACGGCTGGTCCTTCTATAGACGTCCCTTACCTACCCATCCATTAGCATCCATGAAAGAACTCCACGCCCCCGAACTTGGCGAAGGGCTCATCGCACGTACCAACACTTCGTCTGGGCGTGGCTTGGGATTGGGCTTAGGACTGGATGTAGGTGGCGATGTCGGCAGTCATGCGGAGGATGGATTAGGAGGGTATGTTATGGGTGATGATGGGAGTCTAACAGACGATGAGGAAGGAGGAGGTGGGTATATGGACTAATCATTGATGTCAAACCTTTATGATCCTATTCAGATGGAAATCATATATGCGCACAAACCATTTTGAAAGGTTCAATAAAGAGTTACAGTATGCTTGGCTAATATCCGTAAACATCACCATATCATTTATGCGCATTCCAGTACAGTACCGCCTCGAGACAACAACATCATATATCACCAATCCTTCGGCCATTCCTTTTATCTTTACAAAGGTGACCTTCATGATGCATACAGGACATAGCTTTGAACAGGAGCACAGCGATAGCGTGCGGTACTTGTAGTCTTCTTCTCGTTGCAGACGTTAACAATGTGTAAATTTCGCAAAGAACGAAGACTTGCCACTACTCTCTTTGACCACCTCTTGTACAAGTAAAACCCGCATCCACAGTCCGCAGCCAACAAATCGTCAATATCGTCTCCTACGTAACAATCAACCTTGACGGCATCCCACTTTATCTCTCACGAAGTTTTAAGGGCTCCAAACGAGACGTAAATCGCGACAATTTATGCTGGGTACATCGATGGAGCGGTGTGGTGCAAGCATGCATGAGGCTTACATAGCTAGGTAGGTAGATAAGTTGTCAGTCAGTGAAGGCGGACAAGGCGGATGGAGAACGGATTGGTGAAAAGGGAAGTGATGATGGAGATAATTGGCTGTCTTATATTAATAATGGCGGCATCTATTCGTTGTGTGCACGATTCTAAAGGGGAAAACATCCGTGCGGACTTCCTGTTTTCATGCCCAGCCAAAGCAAGTGCCCGGCACAATAACACCAAGATGGTGCACGATCCCCCAACCGATATTGATCGCCGCGAATTGGATCTTTGTTAGCTGCCATGTATTCTGGATTCCGTCCTCAGTTGACAGCCGTGGGAAAAATAGAGCGCGTCGACAATCACCGAGGCGAGAAACGGTTGACGGAGGATGTCAACCATCCGGTCAGCTGCGACAACTTCCTTGATATTACCATAAATTCGGCAGACCAGTCTCACCGCCGTCATCGGAGGAAGCAGTATGGACGCCTCGATTAAAGGAGCATCGCATATCAAAAGTAAGCTGGGATGATCGAGAGCGCATGCGAGAGCTGATTAATCTTCCTTCCCAGCATTTGTTCGTCTGCTGCAGTGTGCATCAAAGTTCGGAGATGATTTGCACATCTGCATCGGTGAAGGGCTCGTGAGTATTTCTGCACAATAATGACCCAACTAATTTGTCTCCTAGTGGGAAATGTCTGCGGTAGACTCGTCGAAATCCGCCTTCTGTCTTTTCAAACTGAATAAGGACTTTTTCTACAAATGGGAGAAGAGGGTGTCTGGACAAATAATATGTCGTATATTAGTCAAGGTAACTTCAACCAGTTTATATATGATAATGCACTGATACACTTCAGTCCGTGATAGCGGTCCTTGGTAAAAGCGCCCAAATGTCCACCGTTCAACGTATAGATCTCCGTATTATCGATCCTTCTGATGAGCTCAAATCGCGGCTCAGAAGGCGCCGTAGAGGCGGTCGTGAAGCTAATGGAGAAGAACAGAAGGTTTTTGTGGATGATGGACCTGCATATCCAGATGATGACGAGGCAGTGGGTGGTATTGAGGCAAAGTTGATCATGAGACTGGTCTGCGACCACGGTAAGTGACTAGCCTGCCTACCGCTCGTACGGGGGATCTAACAGGAAAATGGCAGGTGTAATTCGCAAGCACTCTTTACACCTCGGCACAAGCGAGTTCAACCGAGCAGATGTTGATCCGGAAACGACTCCTTCAGGCTTCACCATATCCTCCCGCACTTTGCGCGACTGGCTCGACCATTTTTCCATATCAATGCCTACTTCCGGCTCAAATGCTTCGGGGGGACTGAGCCAATTAGGTTGGATGTTTGCTAAGGACCATGTGAAAATAAAATCATGGGAAGGACCGGGAAACGGAAATGCGGGTCTCAGCACGGAGATCACAATCGACACTGAAGAATTTGAAGATTATGGGCTAATTGAAACGCGATACCTGGACGATGAAGCCACTCAGCAAGGGGGAAATCTTGGGCCAAGAGTAGATTTGACCTTACCTATGAAGGAGTTTAAAGTGCGTGATCAAGCTTAATGTTGGTCATTTCGAAATGGCTGACTGATTTACTAGGCGACGTTAGTGCTCGCAGAACAACTGTCCATCAATTTAAATATGGCATTCTCCGAAGCAGGCCAGCCTCTTACTATCACAAACCTGGAAAATGAGCTCGAATATATCGAACTCTTCTGCGCTATCGCCACCCGCGAATGTTATGCTTTTGCAGATATCATGTTGCCAGGTCAGGAGTCTTCTGCCCACACGAGAAATGCACAAATATCAAAAAGTCGAACAGCGACAGCACAGCAGCCGGAAGGGGGTAATGCCTTTCCCCCCTCGTCTAGGAGAAAAAGGGAAGAGCAGAGTCAAAGAAAGGGACCATCGCGGCTCACTTTAACGGCTCAACCAACAGACGAAGAAAGGTTGGTCACTGTCTACTTGCCAGAAAATGGTCATGCTCAAAAGCAGCTCTCCCAACGCGCGTCTGACCATATTCACCCACATGCAGAAGGCGCTGCTTCGGCATCGCCATCCTCCAGACGCAACACCGATCACGAACCGCTGTTCCTCCCCCAAAGCCAGGATGCTGGTTCTCCAGAAACCCTTCCACCACAAAGTCAAAGGCAAGCAACCCAAAGTGGGGTGAGAATGACTCAACGGGAAGTTTTGGAATACGCAGGACTAGGAGATGTGAACATGGACGAGCTCGGAGAGGAGCTAGATTTTGAGGAAGAGGAAGAGGAAGAGGTGAGGGCTTCTCAATTGGGTGATCGAGTCAAACCTTGGGGGAATTCAGCTTCAGCACATCAAAAAACAAAAGACGAAACTGTGAGACGTCAAGATGTCTCCACACACAGGTCAGCCAACACTACAGGCGCCGAGGAGAGCGATTTTACATGGGATACGACCATTGATATGGGTCTGTTGGATAGTCGAGTTCGGGCGCAACTTGATGAAGGACATGTCGAAGCAAAAGCCGAGCATATGGAGGTAGAAGAAGCGCAGAAGGATGAAGATCTATCAATGGAAGAGTGGGATGAGGAAGATACAGACGGGCTGGAACTGACCCAGATACCTGAAAAGTCGAAAGTAAGTAATCTACAATGAAGAAGTATATGTCACACTGACGAAAGTCTAGTACCGTCCTCTCTTCGATGACTGAAAAGTACTTTCGACGCCTCGTTATATGTTGCCAAAACCTCGTCAGCATTCATGTTGTATATTAGCCTATCATGCCCTCGTACTTGTTGAACGATTAATGCGTTTCATCGTATGTATCCATCTCATTTTTTCCTTCTTTGACAGTTTCAAACGAGTAAATGATACTGTTGCATGCTGCAAGAGACCAAGGGACGTTTCTTGGACTTCTTTGCACACAAAACACTCGACGCGAAGGGCCTCGAGCGGTAATCGGATTAGTTATTTAATAGCACGCGTCTGGCCCGTTAGTTTTAAAGATGGGCTGTTCCACCATAACTATAATTAAATAAAGGATAATCAAGTTTTTAACGGACGATCCTATTGTCTATCAAACTATTGTACGAATGTACAACAAGTCAATGATACGATACGATACGAAGTACTTGCATGATGGGAACAAGCAAATTGGGAATCTGTATTATTGGTTGGACTGCCATACGGGCTATTCGTTGTGGTTCTTCTGTATGCCTGTGAAGTTCCAGAGCTGCAAGCATTTAATTATTTTGCCCGTCTCTAAAGTCAACAACCAACTGGCTATTTATTATGGGCTTCTGAGAGACTGTTCGGCAATATTGTAATTTTGCGTCTGAAGTGCGAACGTCGGATACATCTGTCCGACAGGGAGTGTCCGAAGAGTGTTGAATCGACCGGCGGGCGGCCGCTGGCAGCGCATTACAACGCGAAAGATGCAGCAGACATCAGACGTGGTGATATGCCAGACAAGAGTCCTGTCTGATGCGTCTGACGGGCGTCTGACGCGTGTCTGATGTTGGAAGGATCTTGCTGAATACGTTTCTCAAAAATGGCGCCGAACGTGTCCGAAGACCACCAGACCAAATCTCTTCAGACATCCGGCCATCCACGGCCGTGCCTGAAAAGTTCCCCGAGTCTGAAGACCTTCAGACACTCGAGAATCGTTGCCGAACAGTCTCTTAGGGTTGTAATAGGACTCTCAACCACGGAAGGAGCGGAGCATATAGCTAGCTCATAGAGCACCATCCATACCGAGCCATAAGGCTACACCCAGTACTACTAGGCAGACCTCACATAGCTGTTCACCCTACATACAGCTACACCTATACCCCGGTACCTACTAGTGTATGCCAGCCTATTACACCTACCTACTGCTGTATACTACACCTACAACACCCTTTCCGCCACATAACCACCATCCCTACGGGAGGGTATAATCCCGATAGCCAGGGGAGTCCTCGTGGTTGGGACTAATCCACCCTTGACGCTACAACGTAAAACATGTGGTGATGTGATTGATGACTCAGGCATAAATCTAGGGTCCTCTCTTGTCGATTACGACGGCCGAGTTCATTCGTCCGTACCCTCTCTAAAGCGGATTCCCTGTCTGGCTATCTTGGAGGCCGGAGGAACGGAGCTATTTGTCCTGCAAGCCTCCCCGCTCCCAAAACCTCACCTCTGATTCCCGAATTTTTGTAGGCTCGACACAAACCCCCCGACGGTCCCCGCCAAAGTTGCATTTTGCGACAACAAGCCCCTCCTCGGAACTTCGTGCCGCGTCGGAGACGAGCCAATGTCCGTCGAGGGGCTTGTGTCGAGCCTAGTGTCGAGCCTAGAATTGCCCGTGGTGCGCCCGGACCGGAACAGCATGGCGATAATGCTTGATTATGACCTATAACAAGTGGCCCATATTTCTATAAAAAAGGCTTTGATCGTAAATTCCTTTGGTATTCATCCCCTCATCAGCCCCACAAGAAGTCACTCTTCATCCTTGCGAAATATTTGCCTTTCGCAAAGCATTCAGAGCTGTAATAGTACTCTCCTCTCTCTCCCACTTAAAGTTACAGGTTCCATCAAAATCGAGATGAGCGCCCCTACAAGCTTCAAGCTCAACAACGGTGTTGAAATCCCAGCTGTTGGCCTTGGTGAGTTCCCGAATTCGGTGTAAAGGAAAGAGGATACCCATTAACTCATTGATACTAGGTACGTGGCAAGCGCCTCCTGGCCAGGTTCAAGCTGCAGTCGCCCATGCGCTCAAGAATGGATATCGTCACTTAGACTGCGCCTTGATCTATCAAAATGAGGCTGAAGTTGGGGATGGTATCAAAGAAAGTGGTGTTCCTCGTTCTGAAATATTCATTACTTCCAAAGTGTGGAACACCCACCAGCCAAACGTTGCGGACGGCTTGAGACAGACTCTTGAAGCTTTACAGACAGACTACCTTGATCTTTATGTAAGTTCTCTCCAAAATTTAGTGTTCATTGCTGATTAATAGTGCAGCTCATTCACTGGCCTGTTCGTCTCGTTCCCGTAGGTAGACCTATTCCCTGAAGCGACCATGATGACTGATGTTTCTTTGTCTGCTATCGCAGAACGAATCCTCTGGCCTCTTGCCAGTCAACCCTGATGGCTCTCGCTCTGTAGACCGAGATTGGGACCAGTCTGAGACTTGGCGCCAGATGGAGGAGGTTTACGCTTCTGGCAAGGTCAAGGCCATTGGTGTTGCCAACTGGTCTATTCCCTATCTCGAGGAATTGAAGAAGACATGGAAGATCGTCCCTGCTGTCAACCAAGTTGAACTTCACCCCTTCCTCCCTCAGCATAAGCTGGTCAAGTACTGTCGTGATTTGGGTATTTTATTGGAGGCATATTCACCCTTGGGATCCACTAGTGAGTTTGAATCTGCAGGGATTCTTCGCCTCAACAAGGATCCGATTGACATTTGTATTCATCAGACGCTCCTCTCCTCTCTGACCCCGAAATCAACGCGATTGCCGAGAAATATAAGACGTCTCCCGCCACTATCTGCATTTCCTATCAAGTCAACAGGGGTATTGTTGTTCTCCCCAAATCTGTCTCTCCCAAGCGTATTGAGGATAATCTCAAGACAATTCCCATTGAAAAGGAGGACATGGTTAAACTGGATGGGATGGCGGCCGCCGGTAAAGCGCAGAGAATTAATACTCCCAAGTGGGGCTGGGATCTCGGCTTTGATGATTGGTACGGCCCCGTTAAGCAGCAGTAGAATGTGCGAAATGGATATTATGCATAAATGATATCATCGGGCCTTTCCGAAAAAGCCGTGCATGCGTTCAGTACCATAACACCGATTCGCCCGCACATACTTGTTACGAGCTATGTACCGGTGGTTGCACAATCTTCGTTATCCCCGAAGGCGGACTTCATTATGTACGCCTAGTACAAAAAAGTGAGTCGCCAATGGTAGGTCCTTGGGCACCTACTTAAGTAGTCAAGAACAGTTACTCATTCGTGAGGCCCTGTATTCATCCATATCGCACCAACCTTTCTGTTTCACGACCTTGCTAGATATTTTTATTCGCATATCTACTCTAAATAACCACATTATTTTCATCATGGGATACCGGTTGATAGCTTCCGGCGACCGTCCGTCCTTCACAGTCATCGAATTTGATCCCGCCCAGTCGGCTTTGAAACTCGAACACAACTATCCTGCTCCGCACAACTGCTCATGGCTAGAGAAATCACCCTTCCGCCAAGAGAACGATGGCACTGTCGACAAACTTTTTGCATTGTCGGAGGGCGATGAAAAGGGAGAGCTGTTCACCTTCGAGCTCCACGGTGAGGACGTAAAGATTACCAGTCGCGAACCGACTTTGGGTGCTCCGGCGCAATGTGAGTACATCAAGCGCTGGGTGGCGTATGCTCTGCAAGTCATCTTTGCATTAACGTTAGATCAGTCCAGCTTCTTTCGGACAGGTCGGCAGTTGTTTTAGCTACAGTGCGTCTAGCTGCACCTCCAATTTACCGGCCTCGATGTGACAAAAACTAATAGGCACCAGTACTTGGGAGGTTCCCTTGCCCTCTATCCTCTTTCAGCCAACGGTACATTCGCCAGCAACGTCAAACGCACTGAGATCACCTTCGATTTTACCTACTCATCACATCCAGGTGCTCACGGTCCTGTTCCATACCGTCAAAAACAGTGTCATGCCCACCAAGTTCTCGAACACCAGAAGACTGGGTGGTTCTTCTCATGCGATCTGGGCTCCGACCGCGTTTGGATAGCTCGCCGAAGTCAAGGGAACGCGCAGCTCGAGGTGGTTGGGTCGCTCCACCTGCCCCCAGGCTCTGGACCAAGGCACGCTGTGTTTTCGAAAGATGGTGAGTGATTTTCACCTGAGGTGGTCGTCCACTTTGTACGGCAAGTCGAGCTGATACATACGCTGCTACAGAGAATCTCGCCTACGTTATCTGCGAACTCTCTCACCAGGTGCACGCTTTTCCCCTTCCTTCGTCCACAACTGAAAACGTAGAAGACATTCAGCCGCTCTCTGCATTCTCTGCCAACGTCATCCCTCCTAATGTCCCGCTCGAGCATCAGACTCTCATGGACTCTTCCGAGATTTGGCTTCACCCTACAATTCCCAACGTCATCTACGCTAGTAACAGGTGGCAACTGCACATTGCTGAACGCCAGCCTGAATCGCAGGATGTCGCCCCACCGCCCAAGGGTGATTCATTGGCCATCATTCTGCTGAATGAAACGGGCGACAAAGTGGAAAGCGTGAAACACGTCGAGACTGGACTGGACGCAATCAGGGGCTTCAGAGTCAGTCCTGATGGTAAATATGTGGCCGTGGCTGGTCAAGAAGGAGGTGGGGTTGAAGTGTATGGCATCACCGGATCGAGAGGAGACGAATGGGATCTCATCGCTCGATTGGGGGAGAAGGAAGGCGTAGGAAGGGGTATCAAAGACGTCCTTTGGCTGTAGCAAAGGGGTGAGACGATTCTCCCGTTCTGAATGAAAATGCATAAGGAAAGTCTCTGAAAAGGAATTGATTGGTAACGTTTACTCTCTAACAAGCGTGTTTCACACCCGGAAGTATCACTCAATATTTTATGCTAAAGAAGTCAAGTCCTGTTGCATTCAGTTACAGTCGGCAAGCATGCTGCCAATAACGAAACCTCTTATGTTACAACCGCAAATTAATAATAGTTAACGGCTACGGTAACGGGAGCAAAACGGTCTAACTCGGCAAGTAACTAGAATTTTGTCTTATGATACCGGCCCGCGATCGCGGAGATTTATAGTCGGGTGGGCGCTAGCCGAGGAATGCCGAACCTTCAACGATGATGCCTCTTCTGTCTTGCGGACCGACTGTAATTACCCCAGTCTACTAACGATAATGATGATCTTTACTGTCCATCTCTTTTCTTTGAGGTCTGTTTGTCTTTGTTTCTTCCTTACCCTAATAGCTTCTCAAAAATCACCCGTGCCTTCCTTCTTCGTCCGCCAATGTCGCCAACATCTTTTCAGAATTCGGCCGGCCCTGGCCCTCTTCTCAACCAGCACAGTCGTAGTCCACCTAGTGCCAGTAATGTCAGCAGCCGTGACCGTCAAGGCACAGCGGAATCAGATATAGAAGCCAGAGAAGAGAACGGTGCCTCTAAAGCTCCACTTCGTAAGAAGCAAAGGAAGCAAAGGCCTGTGTTCAGTTGCGCTGGTATGTACATATCTTCATGGTCTGTCTTGATTGCCAGATCATCGTTTGATTTTGCTGACATTCTTTTAGAATGCAGGAGGCTCAAACTCAAGTGTGATCGTCAGGGTGAGTGATTTGATACTCTCTATGCACCATACCAAACTCATTTATCCAGTGCCATGCGATAACTGCGTCAAGAGACGTTGTCATTCTATTTGCCCCGATGGGGTTCGCGTTACCAGACAGTAGTACGTCATTTACACAGTTACTGGTGAGCTATTTACTGTCGCTGACGCAAATGAACCCAGTCTCGCAAATCCTGATTCCGCTTTGCTTACGCGTCTTGAGCAACTGGAGGGCATCGTATCTAGACATAGATTGGATCCCGTCATTACAGAAGCCGCATCGGCGAAAGAAACTAACAAAACTCAAACGCCCTCAGGAATGCAGTTACGCTCCCAACAGGCGACAGGGAATATAAATGGTAGTTCCCGAAGTCGCGGACAGAATTCTCCTCATATGGCTTCGCCTTCTTCTGTGGCCGCTCAGCCTCCAACTAATCGACCAGAAGAGGCATCTTCCAGCCTGCAGCAGTCAGATGATGATGACCATTTGCGAGGATCTTCTTCATCAGGCCCTTTTCGGTATGATATGCTAGAATCCCCGCGTTACGAGCATCAACCTCAGCCTCAACATCTACAACAACATCCACCCCAAACTCACGCGTCAGATCTGCAGTTCAACACTGTTCGCCCCGGTAATCCAGATATCTCTCACAGGGTAGAAGCAGTTCATGAGATTAACAAGATAGTTCCATGCGATGGATCAATACGATTTGATTTTCCCACGCATTCTACTTCATCGACATCACCCCCCGCAGCCGGCCGTCACAGCGACAGTAACGCTGAACCGCATAGTCATCATCCCCACCATTTTGGTCCTCCTGTCCTAGCTGAGAATGTCGATGTTGAGGAAGAGCAGAGCTATGGTACTTTGGTGATGGGACAAGGAGGAACGAGCAAGTACTTGGGGCCGACTGCAGCGAGTGAATGGTTGAGGGATGTAAGTCTTCATGACTCCTACTTGAATACGTACGCTGCTTATTTGGACAGCAAGAGACACGAGACCACGCTGAGTCGCGAGATCAGTCTCGATTACCATCTCCTGAGATCCCAGAGGCATCGGTGCCCCCACACAATCTACGCCCCACAGCTGTTCCTCATTCATTTCCTTTTCACACTTCAAAGACCAAAGTTGTCTCATGGTCGAGATATGATCTTCTCTCCAGGCTACCTGATAGATACTACGCCGACATGCTTGTTGACAGTTACTACCGTTCCTTCAGCTGGCAGTGAGTAAACCTACTGTCTTGGCATGAATCTCCTTCGATGCTCATACAAATGATGAAGTTACGACATCTGCCCTCGTTCTGAATTCCAGCCTGTCTACGAAGAGATGTATCTCTTTCGGATAACAAGCATCACATCTCCTCCTGAACCTCTCCAGCGACTTGGCCGAGGCAGGATGAACTATCAGGACCTAGGTCTTGTTTTTATGGTCCTTGCTTTCGGCACATTGCATTGTCTTGAACTGGCGCCCAATGATCCTACTGCATACGAGCTGGCTTCTGTAGCTCAGGTCGCTTTGTCAAAAGGCGATCTTCTGTCGCGACCTTCAATTTCAGGGCTTCAAGCCTTGGTACGTTCTCATGTTTTATCTTACGATTGAAGACCAATCAGGCTGACTGTAGTTTCTTTTAAAAAAGCATATATTGGCCCAATTCAGTAACGAATCTGAAGAAGGGCGAAATGGAGATGCATCCTGGCCATTATGGGGTCTATCGATGAGGTTGATACAGGCGGTGAGTTTGATGGCCCTGAAATATATCTGATATTCCGCATGCTCCGAATGCTGATCGCCGCTGTATCTAGATGGGTCTTCATAGGGATGGTGCCAGATGGGATCTTGATCCAGAACTTGTAGAACAGCGACGGTCAGTCATTTCCTGATTCGACTGCCTGCCATGTGCTGTCATTGATGCGCAAACATTCAGCCGAGTATTTTGGGAATGCCACAGTGCCGATATCTTCCAAGCAAACTGTAACAGTCGGCCGTTAGTTACACAGTTCATTGCCGTTATCGATTACTGACATTGTTTCGCACACTATTAGTAACACTCTCTGGCCAGGCGTGTATGACACCGCGTACCCTTCACAACCCCCAATTCATATCGAGAAGGACTATTATACTCTGAAGTTTGAGCTCAGTCGCATAGCTGCATCGTGAGTGGCAACTAATAACTTTTAGAGCACCAATCTAGTATGTTCGAGCCTGACTATCCCGGTGCAGAATCCTCGGCTCAGCAACTAATGTTCAAGCTCCTCCTTATTCTACCATTATGGAGCTCTCTCGTCAAGTGTGGGTATCACTTTGCCCTCCTGGTGGATTTGGGTCGCTGATACTAGGTTCCAACGAACAGCACTGATTTCGAGCGTCAGGTACCTTTCAATCTGCGATGCCGACAAGCCCTCCAGGCTTTGCCTAGTATCTATCCTGATCCTCAGGCTGCAATTGACAACAGTCCTGAAATTAGCTCGAAAGAACTTCATAAGACTTTTCAGGTGAGCTTTTCGGGAACAAAGCTGTATGAAGATCACTCAGCCGGGAGCTCACGTTGGCAACAGAAATTTTTCTTGTCCATCAGCATCTCCGAAACCCTATTATTCCTCCATCGTCCCTACTTCGTTCGTGCTCTCATCAGGACCTCTCCCGACCCCTCACAGTCCGTTTACGCGCCTTCATATCTCACAGTTGTTGAGAGGTGTAATGTGAGAATTTGTTCATCTGCCGGATGGCCACACTTCCAAGAAAGCTTACATTTTTGCTTGTAGGCAATCGTTCAATGCGTTGTCACGATCCATAAAATCCATCGTAACGTTTCAACCCGGCACTGGCCACTATGGGCAAGTTCCTATCGATATGAGTTAAAATTGATGGCTGATCCTTTTAGCGCAGTATCATGCTTTCAATTCTGCCGTCTCAATGGGTACTCTGATATTTAAGTCACCTCAAAATCCTCTGTCGGATTTTGCCCTCGGTCTAATCAACACCGTGATTGAGGCGTTCACGTCGGCTGTCCAAACGGGCTCTTCTCCCCGCCTGTCCACCAACCTCCAATGGCTAATTAGGCTCAGGCGTAGATGCCAAGACGCTATTGACAAATCCAAATGTGAGAGTGCCGGCCAACAAACAACCAGCGATAATAGCACCTTTGCTCTCCGTGAGGGCGATACTGGCGACAATAGCGATCAAGATGACCCAGATAACTTTTCTCTTCTTGGTTGGAGGACGAGGTTAATCCAGCGTGCGGCTTTTGGTGGACAAGTGGCCAAGATTATTTCGCAGTCCACGCCATCGCAGTCAAATGACAGTTCTCCTCAGATTATGTCCTCGAATATCAACCTGCTTCCAGACATCTTGGGTCCTACGATGGGTGGTTTAACAGGAGCAGGTGTCCTGAATCCAATACCGGGAGCCGAGAATATAGCGAATAAGCAGATGTCATCGAGTACGAGCACTGCGGGCGATCAAACTGAGATTAATGAAACTTTTACAAATCAGCTTGTGAGTCTATACCGATCAAATAGTCCTTCCGAGAATTAATCTCGCGAGGCTGGTATAATTGCTTGGGACGCAATGCTGACGTTTAAAACAGTTGCAACAATTCTGGGAGCCGATGCTGCTACAAGATGCTCCTAATGTAGGGGATAGTACCTGGGACCCATTCCAGACGGTTAACTGTTGGGATTGGAACATGCATCTTTATAGGGAAGAAAGGTCTCATCAAGCGCCCAATCCAGATACGCATGCGTGAAGAATGTTGTTGTGGTTATTGGCGAAATTTGTGTAATGTTATCATTTATATATTGGGTGCGACTGTGTTCGGTATAAGCAATGTATCTATATCTATGATCGTGTTCTAAGATCGTGTTTGATAATCGTTAATTTGGGTGTCGTGGAACTAAATAAGTCATATCTTTGGCATCGGCGAAGTCAGGACCAGGAGCAAGCATTATGGTATGCATGAATTGGGAAGATGCCGAACTCATTCATCCGAGACAAAAGCAACAATAAAAGATAAAATGAGATGAAATAAAATGTCCCCTAACAGAAAGTATACTACTGTTTTTTTCTACACTGAGATCTACTACAGCTATGACTACTAATGCACATCAACCTCACCTAAGCCTTGTATGGAGCAGGAGAGACGCCCTCAAGCAAAGCCTTGATCCTGAGAGCAACCAACTTGGAATGGTATCGAGTCAGAGGCAAGTAGCCGATCACCAACCACAGGTTGGGAACACCACACTCCTTCCAGGCAGACTTCATCTCGCCCTCCTCGTCGACACCCCAGATAGGGCCACATTGGTCAGCGATCTTGTCACCCAATGTCTGTCGGACAGAGTCGATGGTGTTGGAGAAACCGGTAGCGAAGACAACGAGGTCAAACTCCCTCTCCCTGCCCCCAGAAAGAATGACCTTGTCCTCTGTGAAAGACTCAACGTAGCCCTGCTCGACCTTGATCTTGCCCTTGATGATCTGCTCACAAGCACCCGCCTCGAAGTAGAAACCGCCGTTACGTGTGGAACCAAGAGTAGCTTGACCGGTACCCCTCTGACCCTTGTAGGTCTTGAGACCCTTGGCGCGAAGACCGTCGAGCATTTCTTTGTCGAGTTCCTCGAGAACGGCACGGTTGCGTCGAGCAAGCTCTTCACCGGGACCCACGGGCATGGAGTTGAATAATCGGTCCTGTTCTTCAATGTTGGGAGCAACGCCATTCTTGGGCTCAAAGCTACCAATGTTACGAGGCACGGAGTGGGTGAGGGACATGATATAGGTGGGGGATCGCTGGAGAAGGGTAACGTCGATGTTTCGGCGGGCACAGTCATAGGCAGTGTCAAAACCGGAAGAAGAAGTACCAACAACGAGGACTTTCTTGCCCACCCATTCACGAGAGCTGTCGTGAGAAGTGGAATGACGAGCAGTGCCCTTCCACTTGTCCATACCGGGGATGACGGGAGTCATGGGAACACCACAGAGAGAAGTGGCCATAACCTGAACGATCAATGAGCGGTAGTCCCAAAAAAATTTTCGAATAAACTCTCACTTACAACGTGCTTGGGGTTCAAAACTCTGGTTTCACCATTCTTATTAACCTCGACGGTCCACTTGCCATCGGCGTCTTGCTCGGCCTTGACAACAGTAGACTTGGTCCAGACAGGCAGCTCCATAGCGGAGGCGTACCACTCCATGAAGATACCGAGCTTTTGAGCAGGGGTGTAAGTTGGCCAGTACTTGGGGAAGGGGAAGTAAGGGAAGTGGTCCGCCCAGTGAGGGAAGTGAAGAGAGAGGTATTCGTATCGCTTTCTCCAAATCTCACCGATCTGAGCGTTACGCTCAACGATGAGGTTAGGTACACCTAAAGCCTTGAGTCGAGCAGCGAGTGCAAGACCACTTGGGACACAAAGTCAGTACACCGAGTGACAAATCTTGTAAACAGAAAACTCACTTTTGGCCACCACCGACGATCAAGACATCGGGCACGATCTCCTCGTCGTCCATCTCCCTTTGCTTCTCCCAAGATACGGGACCGGTCATGTGGCCATCAGCAGGATCGAGCTCAGGGAACTTAAGAAGAGATTCGGCGACAGAGTGAACAGTCCACAGACGCCATCCCTCCTGAGTGAATACAGCGTTGATGACGGCAGAAGCCTGGACAAGGGGAGTATCGAAAGACAAGACGAATTGGAGGAAGGAAAGGTCGGGGTAAGGCTTCTGGATGGCAGGTGCGGGTTTAAGGAGCTTGAAGTTGGTGCAGTGGGTGGATGGCAAAAGGTCGGCGGCAGCACGAGCAATGTTCTCGGTAAAGTTGAAGGTTCGGTAGTCCCAGGTGAAGGCAAGTTTGTCCCTCCAAACACCTGGTAGATGTCAATGTCGTGACACCAGGAGGAAAGAAGTGAATTACTCACCGTACTCGAGGAACAGGCCAGTGAAGCCCTTCGCATCACCCTCGCTCAAAACCTTGGAGAGTTTAGCGACAATCTCCTCGGCAGCATTCTGAGCATCGACATCGTCGGGAATAGAGACACCGAGAGCGTCGGTGGTGGGCAAAGCGTGGTTGTACTTGAAGTCATACATGAAGTTGTCGGCGACGGGAGGCTTGGGAGTCTCCTCGAGCTCGACATGGCCGTCAACGACCTTAGACTTGAGGTCGGCCAGGTCGACCTTGTGGTTGTCAATGATGGCGGTGGGGCTCATTGTGCGAATATGAAAATGGAGGATGTGGAGAAGTGTGAATGGAAAGTGGAGAGGGGATAGGAGCAGACATGAGGGTCTTTATACATGGTGTGGGGTGAGTATGCTGCATGAAAAGCCGGTCAGTGACGGTCCGGCTTGACGAGCAGAAAAGCAGAGGGAGATGCTCAAAACATTGTCAGCCGTCCACGGAGATAACCCCGTCCACCGGAATTAACACATTACCACTTCACAAAATCCCGACCTTTTCTCGGCTCTCTGTACGCCCCATTTGCCTCTCACCTCTCAACAACAAATGTCCATTCGCAAATACAAAATATTCTAATACAAATACTTCCAGCAGTCGCAATGCCGACATTTGCAGTCGGCCGTGCGGACGTCGAAGAATACCAAATGACAGTATCGGGGTATAAGCGTATTATTATTCCTCTCTCTTCTCCTACTTCGACTTTCGTTGGTTTCCCCATCATCATCATCCATCCTTTTATGCATGGATAATTTTTGCATGTGCGAGACCCCAAGCATTGGTGGCTAACCAATAGTAAATGTGGACGATCAAGCAAGTAGTGTTTAGGGTTTCTGATGGCAAGTCAGCCATCATAAAATCAACGCCCTGCCTCCTCTTCTTCAGGCACACATCTGCAGTTCCTAATTAGACTTTCCCGTTTCGATTTGAGCTATGGACTGAAAAAGGCTACTGCGTAAGAGTAACCATTTGCCACTCTGCTGACATGACTACCCTTGCCCAAAATCTCCTACAGTAACTAACCTCAAGGAAATGTCGGACATACCAGCAAGGTTGAATAATAATGCCGCCCATCGTCATATACGAGTGGATCGGCCTTTCGGAGATAAGGAGCTGAGATGTGAGAGAGAGGCATGCTGGACGTGGTTAGGCGCGAATCTAGTGGGATTTAACGTTGAGTGGGTTGGATGCATAATAAGGATAGCTCGGCTTTTGGCGGTGTTGGCGTTAGTAGAAAGCAGACTAATGTGGTAAAAGAAGAGTTGTTAGAGTTGTTGTATATAAATGGTCTCATGAGTTTTTCCCCAATAAGACTCCTCTCCATCTCAGAAGCTTATTAAAAACATATCGTCCAAGTACATCACATCATTCTCGACCACCACCGACCGTGCGAGCGATTAAATTATTTCGGGCCTCCACATTCCCACCTCCAATCCAGTTTGATAGAGTTGGTTCCACGAGGCCCCGGAGCCAGAATATCGGAGCGGAGCAACTACTGCTTTGAGGTTTGTTCTTCTTCAGAAGTTTGAACAAGGCGCTTTCTTGAATTCGGCCAAAAATACAGTTTTGGCGTCTATGGCTTTCCAAAGATTCATGTAACCATTGTAACTGTTATGCACTGCTACAAAATCAGTTAGGTCGTGAGTAGATGTTTCACAGATCAGAATATTTTGATAGAAAAAAAGAGGAGAATCGGCCGGCTGGGTTTCCTCCTGCCGAACTAGAAAAAAAAAAACAAAGTTGCGCAGAGTTACTGATGAGCCTGCAACCCGGCTAGCAAGTATTTTCGGCGCCTGCCGTCCTATAATCTTTATTTTACCGTGCCCACCCACCGCTTTCATTATCCGATCCTCGACTTCTGCAGTCTGTTGAACAGTATAACTTTCAAACACAGTGTGGTCGGTAGTATTACCTGCTAAACGAAGAGAGGGTAAGATGCTGTACCGACAGGCTTTATAAAAGCTCCGCCCTCCACGGTGATTTTCACAGCGCCATTCAAATCTTCTGCTACAACGGCTGGTGGGACTCCACAGTGCCTGAAAGAAAGCCCCGCCTTCGCGGATAAGATAAGCGGCGGCTGCAAGTTGTTCATGTCAAACGTAGCCGAAAGACGGATGGAATTTTGAAAGACACGGTCATCTTCACACCGTTTTGTACCGGTTGACCCCAATACATAAAGATGAGCACAAATCATCCAGAGCCCCCTCAAATTGTTCCCATCTATTCAGCCCACCTTTCTACCCATCTACATCACAATGCCCGTCGCTACTACTCCCGACACAAAGCTCAAGCTCGCCGTCATCGGTTTAGGTCGAATTGGTGCCGTTCGAGCCCGTATCCTCAGTAATTACGCTCCCAAGATCCACGTGGTGGCCGCTTGCGACTCCAAACCCGGGTCTGACGTTTGGGCCGCTGAGAACTTGCCTTCCCATGTACAGTTCTTCTCCGACCCAGAGGAGTTGTTCCAAAAGAGTGGTGCTCAAGCTGTCTTGATCTCTACTGTCACTGCTACTCATGCTCCCCTTGTTCTTCGTGCTCTGGAGTTAGGCTACGTGAGTCTGATAGTGAATGATTAGAAGGAAGAGCTGACAAAAGTCTTCAGCACGTCATGTGTGAGAAGCCTATCGCTGTTGACATTGCCACTACGAAGCAGGTCGTCGAAGCTGCCAGAGCCAAGCCTGAGCTCAAATTTTTGGTTCCCTTCTGCCGTCGATGTAAGTTGGCCTGTTGAATGTTTTAATTCTTTTTGTTTGGTGACTAATAGCATTCGCAGATGATGAGTCTAACCGAGCTCTCAAGATGTTAGTCGACGCAGGAGAGTTGGGAGACATCCACGCCGTCGAATCTTGGTGTCTTGACGCCCAGGACCCCACAGGTTAGTAACAGAGTATTGTACCTCACCATATACTCACATCCATTCAAAGGTTTCTTTGTCCAGTTCTCAGCCATGTCTGGCGGTATTTTTGTCGACATGGGCGTTCACGACGTAAGCTTCTCTAGGCCATCCGTTTACCTTAATTGCTGATCGTCTTCGAAGATTGACATTGCCCGCTACTTCCTCAACGTTAAAAAGGGTCTGATTAACCCTAAGAAGCAAGTCAACAGGGTCATCGCATTTGGTCAGACCGCTGTCTATCATGATCTGCAGAAATTTGGGGATGCCGATAATGGTTACGGTATCGTCGAGTTTGCCAATGGGAAGATCCTTACTTCCCATATTGGACGAACTCTTACCAATGGGCACGAGAGTTCCACCAGAGTCTTTGGTACCAAGGGTACAGCTGTAGTCAACGCTGTGAGAGGCATTTATTCTGCGATAAAGAGCAAAATTGACGTTAATTATCTAGGAATCTCCTGCAAACCGTGTTCAGCTACGAGACGCCCATGGAGTGAGAAGTGAGACAACGTATGTATCCATAAAATACCCTCTCCAGACATGGGCTCATCATTTCTTCTAGTGGCGACGCCTTTGTTCTTTACCAACAATCCTTCGTCAATGATCTTGATGAGTTTGCCACCTGTGTATTGGAGGACAAACGTGAGTGTCCCCATAAAAAGAGTTTCCGGATATCCAATTCATATAATTACTCCAGCTTTATCCCTCCAACCTGAAGACGCTCTTGAGGCCAGCAAGATCGCCACTGCTCTGCAATACTCTTTCCGAAACAGGGTGGCTGTTGAGTTTGACGACGAAGGAGAGCCTATCATGCCTTAAAAAAATGTAAAATTCTGAAATACATAGAACTATGTGTAATTGGGACTGTGTAACATTTACAACTGTGACTAGCGGATAGAAGCCTTGGAACGCATTCATTTGGCATTTCTCATGCAAGACACTGAGGTTACACTCCAGATATCAGATGTGGCCCTCAGATTCGTCTTTTTCTACCTTCACGTATTGATATTAATCATTTCGTTTTCGAGAGAGACTGGCCTCTGGCTGCCACATCAACACATCCTGCCCCCTGTATCTCGCTTCCCGTCCAAGTTTTATTTTTTCTTAGGCCCTTTCGGCTGGCTTTCTTTCTTTCTTTCTGGAGCAGAGATCTTTGTTGGTTATTGCTTGGCTGTGTTTGAGACTTTTTTGGGCTTTGAAAAGAGAAGAGCTAGACTAAATATCGACTGTCGAACCAGTAGTAGAGCATTGCGAGCTGCATCTGTATGCTCTGGAACAGCTTCGTATTCAATCACACCTAACTCAACTCGTGCCTTTAGAAAGAAACTTAGTAGTAGGGAGTTATTTCTTGCTTCCATTTTGAAGATCGAAAGCAAGGCTTGGCGGAATGGAGGCTTGTAACGGTATGTTATTTCCGAAATTTGCAATGACTTTTGTGAGAACGGGAACAGCATAATAAGTCAAAAGATATGTCGTTATGATTAACAATCATGGGCGAAAGTACGAAGTACAGAGGAGCGTGAATGAGTTAACATGATGGAAAACTCATCGCACCATATCTCCCAGGGCGTCATTCATAACTGTGATGATTGCCTACATTGCCTATCATCTCAAACATTGCCTACCTGAAAATAAATGAAATCCCCCAAACTTCTGTGATACACCTTATGCTCACATTGACAATTCATCACTCACTTGTACCCAAAGATCGACTGCCAAAATTTATGTCCTTGCTCGCGATTGATGCCCTGCTGTCTGCTCATCTATCCACCTGCTGCCCATCAACCGAACATCCGTCTACATCCCTTATACACATCATGCATGAGAAGCTGACCATCAAAAGTACAAGCGCAGAGCGCAGATAGACACTGCAAGACACGGTTAGTCTCGTTATTTAACACTCACTACGAAGGCAAGCGGAATGGTAAAACTAGTTTGTCGGGTCGCGAGTTGGTCGTGAGATGATGCTTGGCCTTGGCGGAAGTCACAGAGGGCGAAGATGTATAGAAAGGTTTGAGGTCTTTCTGGAGATGGATCCAGGCGTGATGGAGTACATTTGCTTACTTTTTCGTTGATGGTATTAACCGCTCCACAGTTCATGAGCAGCGGTTTATGCGTTTTCCTTTGATGCTGTGTTTTTGCACTTTGCAGCCACGGACAGCCACCAAAAGGCCTAGATTCGTCAATATGGAGTGATATTAGTACTCTCCAGAAATGTCTCCGCGGTTGTTGTGTGTAGTACATACTACAATTAGCCTGGGCGTGGGAAAGAAGGCAGCGGCAGAGTTGCGTATCCGATAATGCCGACCATCCCCCGTTTAAGTTACGTCTACAGTACATATATCCAACCTTCACTTCCCATACATTTTCCTCATCCTTACTTCTATTTTCTATCCCCCTTCCCGGTCCCCGTATGTGGGAGCAAGTTCTCTACCCAGAGCTACCAGGTATCCTTGCATATGTGTGTATCACCAAGTCTCTTGGTCCTTTGTGCGCTCCGCTCACCTCACAATGGTTTTCCAGTTCCCTTTCGCCTGTCGTCTGGCCGCTTTCACACTTTTTACACCACTTGGCGTGTGTATCATCCTTGATATCGTCGCTTACGGTGAGTTCTTCCCTCGCCAAAGTTACCCTTTCTTCGCTTGGGAACGGGTGGCCGTCGGCCTTCGATCGGCCATTGATTGGTTACGAATACCCTCGGCGGAAATGCTGACCAACGCCACGTCCTCCGTCTTTTCCCGCATATATAGCCATCGCTCGAACACTCCATTTGACAATTACCCCACGCCGTGTCCCACGTTCACCTCCAACCCTCACATCTCAAATTCTCGTTGAAGCAGTACCTGTGACAGAGGCAGACTCTGATTCATCGTCCTCGGCCTCTTCATCATCCTGACATATACTGCAGCTCGCTAGAAGATGACGACCCCCACCGCTGTTACTCTTGTTGGAGCGACTGGTCTTACCGGCTCGCATTCCCTCAACTGCCTCCTCACCTCTCCTCATGCCTTCTCTATCAACGCTCTCACTCGTCGTCCGCTTTCCGACACTCCATCAGCGGTCAATCCTCTCACCAAGCTCACCACTCGAATCTACAACTCACTCTTTGATGCTCCCACCGATAAGGATGCTCTTGTGCAACAGGGCGGTATTTATGTATCCTGTCTTGGTACGACCCGGGCCGACGCCGGTGGAACTGCGGAGCAGGAAAAGGTGGATTTGGGTTTGAACAAGGATTTGGCTACTCGTGCTAAAAAGGATGGCGCAAGTACTGTAAGCAATTGTCCTCCAACTATTCGTATTTTGAAGCTAACTCGAAGGCTTTTAGTTGATCCTCGTTTCAAGTCTTGGGGCCGCCTCTTCCTCTTACTTTTTCTACCCACGCATCAAAGGTCAGCTCGAAGATGCTGTGAAAGCCCTTGACTTTGATCACACCGTCATCCTTCAGCCCGCTGTCTTGCTTGGCGACAGGGCGGAGTCGAGAGGAATTTCAGAGATTGTTTTGAAAGGTGTGATCAGGGGGATCAGGAAGGTTGGGCTGCCAGTGGATAGTCTGGCTGTCGAAGGCGCTGAGTAGGTTTTTGATCTTTTTGCTTCATTGTCGGCGAATAAACTGACATTCATTTTAGTATTGGTGCCTGTATCGCACATCTTGCTGCCAACCCTCCGAGCGAGAAGGTTTTGACCATTGGCGACCACGAAATTATCGCTTACGCTAAGCAGTACCGCGCTGCGCAGGCTCAAAGCTCAAAGTAATTGAAGAAACCTCTCCCTGCAGATTTAATTTCATTCAAAGATATAGGTTTAGAGTGTAAACGAAAATGTGTACAGTAATTAATTGTTCAAGGAAAAGAAGAAGGAGAAGGTGGTTCGTGTTCTGTTTATTAGATATTTTTTTTTTTCCTTTATTCCCACCCTCAAACTTGGATGTTCAAGAGAGAGATTTCCTACAAGATGAGGATCCTCCGTGCTGATGCATGCTGTGTTGTATAATGCCCAGTCACTGAACAAAGAAGTTGATAAACAGTAAATGGCGTAGCATACATATCTAAGATACTACTTTTGCAAGACTATTACTCTAAGTTTGGGACAGTAATCATTGAGTCGTAAACTTTGCGGTAAATCTCCTTGCTCGCAAATCTTCCTTCGTCCTATCCCTTCATTCCGACAATTATTGACTGCTCGGCTTTCTGATCTTGCCAAGACATAGCTCCCCTTAAACCTCTTTAATCCACTCTAATTGACGTATAGAGCCTTCTCAACATGAAGTATGTGGCCACATAACCTATTGAACCTCCAACAAGGAAGTCAAGAAGGGAGACTAAGAACCTGTCCATTGATCAGTATACCACACTGCAATTTATAAGAGGGGCGTAAACTTACAGGTAGCCAAAGTAGAGCACCACACTTGTGAACCCATTCAAATACAGTCTCGAAACCCAGTACCACACACCGTAAGCGAACAGCCAAAATGCTGAACCGCCTCCAATCAGAAACGCCCTCCAGTGCCATCTGTACTCCTCTGCGCAGAGTAAGAAGTAGACAAAGAGGACAGTGACAGTGGCAGTAGTTAAAGCGACGATGACAAAAGTGAGGAAGAGAAAGCCAAAAGCGTAATAGGCTCGGTTACCGAACAAAGAGGAAAGAACGAAGTAGAGCTCCACAAATGCAGCGCCGAAGGGAAGGATACCTCCGAGAATGGCGGCGGGCCAAGTTGACAGGTACCATGGCTTGGGGGGGATTTGTCGTGGAATGGAAGCGACTCGAACGGGGTTGATAAAGGCGCCGTGCTTCATACCATAGAAGTAGCCCCCAATCGACAAGGGCGCAGAGATGAGGAACCATAAGAACAAGACGGCGAGGATGGTACCGAATGGCACAGCACCTGAAGCGGAAGCGAAGATGAGGAAAAAGTTGAGCATGCCGATGATGGTGAAAACAACGGTAGGAAAGAGCACGGCAGTGAGGATGAGGTTAGTTTTCCATTGTTCCCCGCCGAGAGTGGTGTATGTTCGGGCAGAAGAATAACCAGAGACACAACCAAAGAGTGTCCAGCAGATGAGGAGCACGGTAGCAAGGGAGCCTCGGTTGGATGGAGAGAGAAACCCAAAGAGCGCAAAGACAAGAGTGACGATGCACATCATGATGAGGTGGATACCGTTGCCGACCATGACGGAAAGCAACATGGGTCGCTGAGGAAGTCGGAAGACCTCGCCGTGAACGAGCTTCCATCCATAGTCTTCTTGAACCTCGTCAGACAGGTCAACGGCATTGTAGCGGTGAATGTCACGTGAAATAGATCGCAAAAGGATCATGCCGACCATGAAAACGAGGAAGCCCGCAATGATAAGGGAGTTGATCAAACTGAACCAGTGGATCCTGGGATCAAAGACGTGAAGATAAGCGTCCCATCGAAGGCCCCATGGGATATCACTTTCAAGGAAAGATACAGAATAGGTGTAGAAGAACTCGTTGCTGTTTTCTTCGGAAAGGTAGAATGGTTGCTTGTTGAAACAGTCGGGCTCGGTCGACCCGGCAACCATAGAATTGACAGTGCTGGGATAGACGAGAACGCCAACCACCCTAAAGTGGTTCTCATCACGCATGTGATACTGGATGTAGATGTCGTAATGGTTGTTCAAAGCAGGCTTGTCCGGGTTCATCTCATCGTTACCCAAACTGAAACCCTGCGCATCCAAGAACGTCTCTCCGGTCTTGCTATCCCTCCTCATCTCACTGCTCGGCAGCCCGTCAATAAGCAAGTTCAACCCGTAATCTTCCTTGATCCTCTGGTTGATAAATGCCGCGTCATCTTTTGGCACACTAGCTTGGCACAACTTCTGACAAGTTGAGTTCTCCAACATTCGAATCTCGTAAGGAGATGAGAGAATTCGATCGCCAAAGAGAATCGAACCAAGGCTTTCAGGTTGTCTCTTAGCACCTCCTTCAGGTGAACAGAAGTGGAAGCGGCTGTCATAGTAATCGTATGATATGAGTGACTTGAGCTTAGAGTTGAGCATAGGAGTAAGCGTGTTCACAAAAACATCGATCTTCTCCCCTTCAAGGTAATCGCGTGGGGCAGACCCTGGAAGGTAGAATGCAGCTGCCGAGGAAAGTGACAAAAGCGTCACCAGGGCGATGAGCGTGGAGCGGAGGACCATTTTTGGGCGTCGGCGTACTCCCTGCTGTTTATTTATGAGTTTTAAGTAAGTTGTGGATGTCGAAAACAATCAAATTCCAATTCATCACTCGCGGTCATTTATTGTACTTACTTCGTTTGTTGCTGCGTCCGCTGTTAGATGGCGTCGGCGGTCGGCCACAGGACATTACGTAAGATACTTTATCTTGTTAAGGTTAATGATGATGGCTTGTTATATAGCGGGGAAGATCGACATCGATCCGAGTAACGAATATCAAATGGTGAAGCGAAAAAGGAAAGACCTTTACTTGTTGGATAAATTTTTCGTGAGGACAAGTATTGGACGATGCCGGAAGCGACATACACAGGCCTTTGTTCTACCATGTCCAGATTTACTACGACAGACCAATCCATCTCATACTTCTCAGCACTATTAATCCAACGACAGTGCTTGGCAGATCTCTCACATCCCTGACAAGCGGTATCCAAGTGTCGTTTACCTTATTCTCTTCTCCAATGTTCCGAGGCGCGGTCCATCCCTCTATCCGATATTTGTACTAGTAGATCTCGTCCCCATCTGCTCCGACGAGCAGTTCCTAGCATACTTCTTCGCGACATTTGGTGCTGATCATGATGTCGCTGCGATGAAAGGAACATCGAAAACGCAAGCATCCAATATCCACGAAATCCTGCAATCTCTTGACAAGCTTCTGCGCGAAGACGCGCACGGTTTCCATAAGACGCTTTGGGACGAACTACACAGGTATTATACGACCGAAGGCCTTCGGAGTGCTGGGGCAAGTCTTTAAACATACTTTGCTTCGCACGAAGGTTCGATGAAGGGGGTAGGGAAGGCAGTGTGGTTGCTCGGTGTACCAGATTTATAAAGATGATCTGGAGAAATATCGGAAAGACTTGATGAGGAGGAGGATTGCAGAAATGAGAAAGTACGAGAATGTAGTCGAGTGGGAAAGGGTGATTGACAAAGAGGTGAAGTCTGAAATATGTAGGGCGAGATTGAAAATTTTGTCGCAGGGCGGTTGGGAGAGGTATTGAAAAGAATGAAGAATGAAGGTGATGAAGAAGTGATAGTTACCCTAGACCATCATGTTGAGCGCTCATCCAGGTGGTAGTGCCGGGAAACACATTAGACCGTAGATAACTGGACATTGAATTTTCCCGAGGGCAGGAAGGAAGGTGGTGAGTGTCAAACATGGCAAAGAGTCCTGTCTGTCGATTTCCACATGCATTTGGCCAAGACTCTCATAGAATTCTGTGTTCCGAGCTGTCAAGCGAATAGGATCGTTGAGGTTGATGTTCAAAAGGTCAAGGGACGACAGAGAACGGGACATCCGCTAAATACAGAGTACAACAAAAAAGAATAATTGTACTGGAGTAAGGCTCAGCTCTTTCCGTCGGAACTGGAATCGACATCGCTCCCTTCTTCGTCAAGCTTCTTCAACACCTTTTTCTTTCAGCAAGAGGACTTCAAACCACAAAACGTTCTTGAGTTATACAAACTCACAAAATGCTGGTCCTCAGACCACCCATGACCCTCCGAGCCATCTCTCATGCCCGGCTAATCCCCATACCCATCCCACCCATCCTCTCCCGCCCAGCTTCCTCTGGTCCGCCCCGACCCCGTCAAACCCAACCAGCTGCCCACCCTCTTTCATACCGTGACTCATCCATTCCCCACTCTGTCGTCCGCCTCATCGGCCCGGAAGGCCTTCTTCCCCCCCAACGACTCTCTTCTATCCTCTCTACCTATTCCACCTCTACACACACGCTCACCCTCGTTTCTGTCGATGGTGAATATCCCGTTGTAAAGCTCGTGAGTAAAGCGGAAGAACGGGACAGAGAAAAAGAAAAGGAGGAGAAGAGTAAAGTGAAGAGAAAGATCAGTATGGAAGAAAAGGAGGTGCAGGTGTCGTGGCAGAGTGCCAAGGGCGATTTGGGCCACAAGCTCGAGATGGCAAAGGGAATTTTGGAAAAGGGCGATAGAGTTCAAGTCGTCTTTGCAAACCGTCGTCGAGCGGAACCTGTCAGTGAACGCCAAAAGGATGAGATCGTCGCAATGTTCCAGGGAATATTGGAGGAAGTGGGGAAAAAATGGAAAGAGGACGACAAGAACAGAGGACTATGGGTGCTTTATTACAATCCCTTGGACAGCGTAAGGCAAGAGGTGGAAAAAAAAGTCTTGGAGGCTGAGCAGGCGAAGAAGGAGGAAAAGGAGAAAGCAAAGCAGGAAAAACTTGAAGCAAGGAGAAAAAAGGAAGAAAGGCGAAGACAGAGGGCTGAAGAGATGGAAAAGGAAAAGGCTGAAGAGGCTGCTAGAAGGGACGAAGAGTATCAGAGGAGAATAGCGAACTCTAGGAAGAGCGGATTCGGTGGATGGAGATAGCAACTTAGAAGCACAACATGATACATTTGTATACCCTACACACGCTAAGAACAATCTCAAGATATATCATTTACATCTAAGTCCCATTCTTTCCGCAATCAACGCTGACGAGAACGCCCTTGTAATCCCCCACGCGGACAGATTGACCATCAAGACCGGTAGTGTCGCCCAATACTAACGCAGTAAGCTGTCGGCCATACTTCATTCGATGTTAACTTTTGACTTATTGGGGTACAAGTGCACTTACAACGCATCCAGTGTCGATTCCTTTACTGAATGGTTTGATATCCAGTCCTCTTCCAGCTGGTGGGCCATCAGCGTTAGCTTATAGATGAGCCGAGATGATTGATAACTTACCGGCATGGCCGTAGACGACAGTCACAGGTGAACACTTCAACTTTTTCTTCGCAGACTTTTGTTTCTCCGCCTCGGGCGTACCAGGCTTCTGTCTCTTCACAGTCTCATCGAGTTCCTCTTCATTTTCCAGCTGCACATCATCCACTTGCTCTTGCTCCACTTGCCATTCATCACCCTCATCCTGAGTTGACCAAGCGCCCGGGCCTTTACACCGCTTCATCTCCTTATTCCACACTTCACTCCATGGCGTACCTTCTGTAGAGGATTTGGTGACTTGGCCCTTGTTAGGACCTTTAGTGTATACTGACCGCATGTTGTAGATGTTATACGGACTAGTGTTTTGGATGACGTTTTTCACGATCGCTAACTCTTCGGCTTTACGGTATGGGGGAGAGAGAGTGGTGTTGGAATATTCGACAAGTGGCTGGGAAGCATCGGATGAAGATCGGAGAGGATTTGAGGGGAGAAGACCCGCGTGGACAACGAAAGCATGAAGGGAAGGGAAGTGAAGGATGAGTGAAAGATTAGTGAGGTACTCGTATGATTCTTTCGAAATTTCCCTGAAAAAGTGTCAGATAGAACCACAGCGCGTGGATTACTACGTAACTCACCTTGCGATATTCCAGTGTTCCCCCTTCCAAACCCAACCATCTGGATATTTTTTCTTGTCCTTGCCCAGAATATGGATAGCTTCCTCTTCTTCCTTGCCGGATAATAAGTCCATGTAGGCCTCCCACTCCACGCCTCCGGCCCATTCCATCCACGTTCGCCACTGAATAACAGGCTGATCGTGGTTGCCTCTCACACCTCTAATTTTGTGTTCTCTCATCCATTGCAATACTTGCTCTGGTTTGGGACCTTTTGCGAGGAGGTCTCCAACGTGGAAGAGGACGTCACTAGTATCGTCGTACTGAAGCTTTGACATGAGCCTTTGGAGAGGATCGTAGGAACTGTGTACATCGCCAACGAAAATCACTCGGTGACCAGAAGAAAAGTCGAGGTCTTTGTGATCAACAGACTTTATCATCGTGAACCTGTCAAAGTCTAAGGCTTTTGTTAAGAGTTTTTCGCGCAACTGCGAAATGTGAACAAGCTCAAAGACCACTCACCAATTTTCGGCCGAGCACTCGATTTCTCTCCTGTCTCCGCAGCCAAACCCTCGTCATCGATATTGGTGCTCTGCTCTCCGTCACCCAAACCCATATTACCTGCAAGGACTTCTCCAAGCTCTGCTACGCTCCCTATCCCAAAGACTCCCTTGAGCCTTGCCGCTGCGTCCTTCGCGGTTGATCTTGACTCGGTTGACGCCATGAAGATGACTGCGAGCATGAAGATACTAATGATTGCCACTGACACTGACCTTCGCAGTGCATGAGTCCGAGGATCTTTTCCTACTGGGGTGAAATGTGAAGGTGATGGAAGGGGAACAATCTCGTCTAGGAAAGATGGCCGGTGGTGGAGAGCCGGTGGGTGATGAGGTTCAGAGTATAGTGGCAGTGTGAGGTGGTCCTCTTGTTCGTGGTCGGCGTCGGATTCCGGTGGAGGGGAGTACTGATGGAGCGTTACCATGTTTTTCAGTATTTTGTCTTTATCTTCTGGTCCCAGCGATGTCGGTATATGAGTATGAGACGTAACAAAAAAATAGAGAAAAAAGATGAAGATGACGGAGTGTTTTATTAATTTGAACGGACGGAAGGCTTGGAGCCCTCGGAATAGATCATCACGGCGTACCTGGTGCCTGACTTCTAATCTCGCAAAAAACACCTCTATACCTATGATCAAGAACTTAATAGGCCGTGGAAGAACCGTCACCTTTTGGGTTGCTTGCTGCTGAGCCCTCATCTTTTCATTCAAGAACTAAACTTTTCCAGATCGGGTGGTATCATTACATTCATAGCGTAAACCAGCTATTCATCCAAAAAGAGTTATAAGGATCAAAAAGATTAACGACAGATTTTGAGGGTCAGGGCTTGCCAATCAACACCAGCAGACTCCATGAATCGCAGCTCAGCGGGTTTCAGCTCTACAAATCTACAGTGTTTCTCGATAGAGTCCTCCACATTCGTTTCGGTCGGTTAAGGGCTCGGACTTCCAGAGTTTTGACCATTACATCGTCCAAAATTTTTGTAAATGGAAGTGATTATTCAAGTTCTCAGCTGGGGGTGGGCACAAGGCTGACGTCCGAGTAGATATTGAACATGTGCTCGATAACTGAGTGCTTGGCTGTGTTTCTTATTCCTCAATAAATGGCGGAGGCACGCGGGTGATGACCCACCACCTTGAGGAGTTGACATGGACGCCCACGAATAAACGTGGGCTTCTATTACTATTCTCCAAGGGCGGCAGCCAAACGACATTGTAATTTGCGCATTTTTCTCCGTTTTTTTTTGTCAGGATCAAAGAGTAACATACGGTTTCTCTGGCATTATGATTGTGTAGATAGCTCTGCCGAAGCAGTGATTTTGATTGTTTGTTGGTGGGTATACACAAGTGGTAAAGAATCGTCCAAGGATAAAAAGTCGTGGTGGGCGCAGATGGTGGTAAATAGGGGAATCTGCCTCCTTCCTCAGTTGTTTCGCCGATCCTCATGGCCAGCTTACTCCCATACTTGGGCCTAAAGGTTGATATTCGCCCCTTTATCATTGGGTTCAAATCAACAAAAATTTGCTGGGTCCGTCTGGCGGACAGATTTGTATTATTATTTTATTGCCATGATATCATCCGGTTAACGCCGACGTGCGCGTCGCGTCTCTACTGCATACGGCAATCCAACACTTGAATAGCAGCCAATCATTCCATCTATAATGGGTCTGATTACTCTTCGCCGTAAATCATGGAAGACGAACAAGTACCTCAGTATGTATGGCCTCCTTGAACCTCTCTAGTTTGCTCACACTTCTCCCAGACTTCTTGTATCAACACCCGAAGCAGGGACGTCATCTCTTCCTCCTGCCAGATTCGAACGGCCGCAAGTGCCTATCACTCTCTTAACAGGGTATTTGGGCGCTGGCAAATCAACTCTGCTACAGTACATTCTTACAGCCAATCATGGATATCGCATAGCAGTTTGCATGAACGGTATGATAGATTCGCTGTACAGTTTTTAACATAGGCTCATCCCGCTTTTCCCGTATAGATTTCGGCGATACGACAGACATTGAGTCTAAAAGCCTAACAATGTCTGATCCAGACTCGTCGACCACTACCTCTGAATTTCTTAGTCTACCGAATGGATGTCTTTGTTGCTCTGTCAAGGACATGGGTATAGCGGCAATTGAGGACATGGTCATGAAAGCTCCGGGTGGAGTCGACTGGGTTGTGGTCGAACTGACAGGTCTTGCAGACCCCAGTAAGTCTCATATCTCGATCTGGGTGTTCTTCGCTGCTTATTATGAGGGAAGCTCCAATAGTTAAGTCTTTCTGGTCCAATGAGGAAATGGGGGATCTGTTTCTAGACGGAGTTGTCTGCGTAGTGGACAGCCGCAATGTACTAAAGGTACGTTGTACTAAGTCCTTTACACTCTGCAGTATGTTTACATTGAACCAGCAATTAGATGGACACAAGGATTATGACGAAATCACGGAATGCCAAAAGTGTGTTGCCTTTGGCCTCCGCATGTGTTGCTCACGAGATATTTTTTCTTATTAGGCAAGTGGCTTCTGCGGACGTCATCCTCTTGAATAAAATCGACCTTGTGTCAGAAGAACACCTCTCTAAGGTGGAACGCGCTGTTAGGTTCGTCTTGGTTTCCTGACATGTTATCCCTTATTTTAATGAGTACTGATGTATGTTTTTCGCAGAGAACTCAATGCAACTCTGAGAATACATTACACAAGGAACTCTCAAGCTCCCATTTCTGAGCTGTTTCACATACGGGCCTTTACCAATTCTGTTACTCCAGCTATCAAGGAAGCACCCGCGGCTCTGGACGATGGTCACCAACATTCATCTGACTGCGGACATCCCCATGAAAATGGAGAATTATTGCCTCATCGTAACTCCAGGATCAATACTACGCTTATTCCCATCCCACCACTCAATCTGCTTCAGTACAACAGAATTAACACCTTCCTTGAATCCGTCCTCTGGTCAGCGACTTTTCCTGCTTCATCCAAAGTAGCACCGGAAATTTTACGGACCAAAGGTTATATCACACTTCAAGATGATAGAGCATTTGTTCTGCAAGGGGTGGCCGATCTGTTTGAATTGAAAGAGGTGGACAGGGCGCTCGATCCTGAGATGAAAGGGAAGATTGTGTTCATAGGAAAAGGAGTTGGAGAAGATTTGAAGAGAGAGTTACAAGTGTGGGTCGGCTTGTAAAATAAACCTCTGAGATGTATTTCGCGCGTACCTTCATGAGCAGCCTATCATTGGAATAACGAACTTTGTTTTCGTTGATGAGCTGTCACAAAAAAGTCGAGGAGTCTGCTAAAGAGCAAGCTTGGATGGTGTTTCCCATCAATATAAACAGTATATCATTACCAATCCTGTCTTAAATCGTTCCCTGCTGTCATCTTCAAGTAGATATATTTGTCTTCCAGACATGGCGACTTGTTTGGTTGGATTACCACCCAAGGGGCCGACTGTGCCTCCTTAAGCCGATTTATTTACGTCGAATAACATAAGCCGCATGAAGGAGAAGAAGTTAGTCGCTTTGTAGTCAGTCGCAGCTATCTACTCTATTCCTGTCTGTTGCCGTATGAACTGTGGCATTTCAAAAGGTTTTTCAAGTATATCTCAGGGCTCTTTTCGCCTTGAAGAACATCAATGGATGACCAATCCAACAGCATTATCGCCTAGCCCGCCAGTCAATGGTTCTCTTTCTGTGCTTTCAGCCCAAGAAATACTTCTCATTTAGAACTTCTACCCCAAAAGAGCCCACATCTCCTACTCCACCAACACCACATCACCATCTTGTCTCTCGAAGCCAAAGGGTGCCTGTCTTGACGCCATAGACTCGAGCCCCGAAGATCCGGCTTATCCCTTGAGCGCATTCTGCAGTAGGGGATATTGCTTGCTGTTTAAACCTTATGGAATACTTTAACTTCAGACGATCGTTTGACGTAGACATTTAGAGAATTTCACTTAGATGAAATGACCAATGATGATGCTCGACATACCCGAAAGCCCATAGCCGGCAGAAGACCTTTTTCCTCCTTTGGCGAGCAACTGCGGCAGTAATCTTCTTCCATTTTCCAACCTGCTCATTAGCACATATGTCGGGTAGGAAGTACAAGCCGCTTGCTTCTTCGGGACAATAGCACCCTTGCCATTGAGTAGATCACCATATCTAAAATAACTGATCAGCGTTAAAGCTTTGACATTAGTGACAGGGACTTACCTGTTGCTTTCTGCTAGTAATGTTTCACTGCCATGCCAAAGGAAATGTTTGAACTCGATGGGGCCAACACTGATGTATGATGTTTGAGAGTAATTTCGGAGACTAATGGGTGATGGTACAGTTTGGAGAGGATTGTCAGTGAGAATAAAAGACAACAATAAGACATCAAGGTCGGGTCAGGTTGATATACCAGGTTGCCAATGTTCCGATGATTAATAAGCATCAAATGTTAGGCTGGCACATGAACAGACGCTTGACGCTTGATAGGTTTCTGAAGGACATAGCTAATGCACGCTACCATACTTGCCTGTTGAAAGATGAGTTAGCCGATGCACGTCCGCACAGACTGTTTCCTTGTTCAAACCCAGCTGAGCAAGTAATGCCGATAGGAGACAAAACTGCTGTATCATGGTTAGAAATGATTGGCTCCCGTCCTTGGTACATTAACCACCACCTCGCCTGCACCTCGGCTTGCAGTAGTGGAATCAGTGCCATCCAACGCCATGCAGAACGCTACAAGCCTGATTGTGGTTTAAAAATAATAGGCTCTAAGTCCATAAAACCTATAATGAGATCGTTAGCTATGCATACACCCAAAAGACGTGAACTTACTATGCATACAAATCTTCGTTTATTCTGCTGGACTCTCCCTTTTTCCTTCCTTCTTTTTCTTCTTTTCCCCCGCCTTCTTCTTCCGCTTAACCTTCACGACTTGTACTTCTGGCACGCTGGCAACAGGCACATCCTCACCACCATTCCTCTGGAAGTCTACTTGTGACGTGGCACCTGAAAGACCTTCCTCCTCATGTAGCTTATATTCTTCAAAGCGGCTACTACTTCTTGAAACAGGCTTGCTCATAGAGCCCGAGGCGGAAAGATCCACGGCAGCCAAACCGGTAGTGGAATTCATCCGTGATGCGGATGGGCTCAGGCGAGAAGACGGTGTTGGAATTTGGGGAGAAGAAACGCCCTCGGGAAGTTCGCCTGTGCGATCAAACTCAGGCGGGGCTTTCTTCTTCTGTCTTGATTTGGATTTTGGCCGAGATGAGGGATCTGTAATGTCGTCTGGAAAGATATTGTGTCAGTCTTAATAGGTACAACACATGAATCACTTACGTGGTAGCTCAGAATCGTCGAGCTTAACAATCGGAATGTTGTCCACGTCCTCGTCCTCTCTATCATAGAGATAATATGGATCATTTTTATGCTTTGCCCGTCTCGCTGCCCTCCGCTGCCAAAAAAATTGAGCAATGTAACCGTGATTCTTAAGATTCAAACTTACCCTCTCTCTTTCAACCCTATCCTCGCCTTCTTCACCCTTCTTCCCTTTCTTCTTCTTTCTGCCCTCTCTCAATACCCTCCTCAACTCTTCCATCCCTTCCCCACCACCTTCTCCCAGATTCAATAGACCCTTCTCTCTTTCTTCCTCGCTTTCGTCAACTTCTTCAATATCCTCCGGCCACCCACCGCCTGGGACAAGATCGGTATCTAGATCAAGTCCCTCTGGTATACGGATTGATGATTGCGCATAGGACGCAACTGCATTTAGAGGATGGGACGTGGATAGGGGTGGGAAGATGTACAGTGACTTCGGGTATGGTGGGTCATTCTGATTGGTTTGCTTTGCTTCGGCCTCAAACCCTCCCTCCAGCTCAGGGATAGAAGATCCACTATCCCTTCGTAACGTATTCTGAGGTGGGAGATGGTGCTCGAGATCAGCTTTGACGAATCCTAATAAACCCTTGATCTCGCCAACTCGTTCGACAACTTCCATGTCTCCCTTTGCATTTCGCTCGACCTCCGTCAGACCTTTGTCAATGCTCGCTACCAGCGCCTTGGTCTCTTCAAACTTATCTCCAGACCAAGAAGAGGCAGCGATTGTGCAGTAATAACCGAAGATCTTGGCGACTGCTTGTATAGAAAGGGAAGTAATAATGGTCGAGGTAGAGGGTGAAAGAAGGTTGGAAATGGCAGAGAGAGGTGATGATAGCTCCGAAGGATACTCGCCACAGACCCAAACGGCAGCTTCAATCAGGCCGTCGGCACTTTCGTTATCGTCTCCTAGCCTTTCTTTAAAGTCGTCATCTCCCAACACCTTTTCCAAGACAGACACGGCATAGTTTCGAACACTCTTCACTCTGGCAACAACGTCCAAAATCATCTTCTTGATATCCTGACTAACGTTTACTCTTGAGACGTAGGCGACGTCCACCAACACACTGAGAACCCATTCAAAATCCGTTACGTTGGCATAGGTGTTGTGGGAAAGAATGGCTAGTAAGCGAGTGGAGAGGAGATGACGGTATGCGGGCGAGAGAGACGGCAAGGCGTTACTCGACGTGCCAGATGAGGAAGCGATAGCCGCCAGTGATGCGGCAGCTGATGGCAATACAGGGGAGACAGGTGCAAGGTGAGACAGAAGTGTGTCTGCTATTGTTTGGAGGTTATTGGGATCGACCTAGATTGGTGTTAGTACGTTAATATTTGTCAAGACGATATATTGATTTACCATGTTCGTAGCGAGCTCTAGAGCTCGCATTCGGATAGACACGTCGGGGTCATCCAAACTCTGTAGAACCTCGTCTTGATACTCTGCGACCAACTGTGGATGGGTTGGAATAATTTTAACCATTGCTAACAAGGCAATGTATCTCACTACTCAAATAAGCTTGCATATCGGTTACTGTGAGAAAGGCGGTACCCACGATTTTGGTCACCTCCCTCGTCCCTCAGGTAGCCTCCCAGCTTCTCCACACATACTCTTGCAAGGGCGTCGGCTTCTGGTCTATCTGCGTTCAGCATGCCGCCCACGATACATGTCCGCACACATTCGTACAATAAGGATATAGCCGAGGTGTTGGAGATGAGTGTGGTGATAGGAGGAAGAAGCTTTCGGACCAAACGAGGCTCGAGGGGTGTTAATATGGCGAACTGGAACGCTGCATCAGCCTGTGATTAAAATGGCGATCACATTGACATACCAGCTTGACAACCTTGATAAGCATCCAGTTATTGCTACTTCCCGTCAAGATCCCGAACAACTCGGGTGCTAAGGGCAAGTAGTTCTTCCCGCCCTGTCTCCTAGCCAACTCCATTACAACGCCCACAGTGGCGCCCACTACACCCTGATCCTCATCCTGCAGCCTTTCTCTTAACCTTGGGAAGCCCTCGCGCAAACCTTCGGGGAATGCTTCCCAGCAAGGTAACAGACACAGAACTGCTCGTTTGCGGATACGTGGCGACGAGTGGGTGAGAAGATGGAGGAGGTCGGGATGCAATGATGTTGATAATGAAGAGGAGAGAGATAGAAGTTGTGGAAGGGCTGTGAGTGGAAGGGGAGGTAGAGGAACATGAGGTGACAGAAGATCCTGCAGTAAATCACTTAGCAGATGCGATGTCAGGTCTCTAAGGTATTTACCTTTTTGATGCCGTTGACGGTAAGGACAATTTCTTCAGTATCTCCAGAGAAGGCCATAGGTGCAGCAAGATATCCCAGCTCTTTAGGTTATGCATTAATAATAGAAAGCTGCTGAACCCGTTGTCACTTACGTTTGAGATGATATCTCGGGGAGCTCATAACCTCCACGACATGAAAGGCGAACCCTGCCGGCGGCGGAATGGGGTAAAGCATCATCAACTATATGTATAACGGTCAGGTTTGTAATGCCCTAGACAGCAGGATACTCACGTAGCACATCTTAATGACAGCTTCCGCCTTGAGCGCCATGTCCTTGCCCTTGAGCTCGTCGCGTATCTCCGTCATAGCCTCCGCGATGAAGGCATCTTCCTGGGTTTTCGAGGCACCCTTGTGGGCGCGTAGACCTCGGATGAGATCCTGAAGCGTCCTCTCGAACATTATTTTGCGAGATTATGATGAGATATGAGGTGTTGTCATCGATAGCATGGTATAGCCTTAGAAGGGCGTCAGAAGAGAATAGTGTCACTTACGTAATATTGCGTAATCACAATAAATAATGACATCCCGGCGAAGACCAACGAACGAAAGTCGGACAGCTGTTGGACAGTCAGACTAGCTATAGGTAGCTCTTCAGAACATATCACGACAGTATACAGTATGGACATCGAGAGACTCGTAAGGACGCACGTATCCACGGCAGATTTGAATCCGTCTCAGGAGCTTGTTCAAGGTAAATGTGGCTCATTCCAACCTCCGCTTGCTTAGAGCTCACAATCCGTAATTTTCAGGTGTCAACAGTGGTCAAGTACAACTACTACAAGTGGTAAAGGCTTTGGGGAATTACCTCACCTCTACAGAAGATGATATCAGGCTTAAAGGTATGCTGTCGCTAGTGCGCCCACGGATGACAGTTTCTGATCTGTGTAGGGTTGACGTTTTTAACCAATCTCCTGGGTGTTATCATACCTGGGAAGATCAATCGTCAGGCGAGTATGTAGAGGTCAAAGTATAATAGACATAACGAAATTCTGATATGTCGCTTTAGCAACGACCTTGACAAACTTCTATATCTCAAAATTAGATGACTTTGAGTCATTACCGCCAGCTCTAAGTGGATTAACTACACTTTCGAAGTTAACGACGTTCGATGACACTGCAGCGGTCGATGTTTATAAAGGGTTTGTGGATGTCACATGGCATGGCCAAATGTTGATAGCCTCCACAGGGTCGTGGAGAATGTCAATATCAAAGCATATGCGCAAGCTATAAGACACCTTGTCTACGTCTTGTTCGACAGCTTACTAGCAACACATCGAGATGGTAAGTCTCTCCGTTTGTATGTAGCCAAATGATGATGTTGATCATGTCGCCTAGCTCTGAAGAAAATGGGAACCGCTTTCATCAATTCTTATACCAAAATCGTCGACGGCGAGAAAGACCCTCGGAACCTCATGCTTCTTTTCTCAATCGACCGAGTAATCCTTTTGGAGTTCGACGTCAAGGATCATATCGAAGACTTTTTTGACATCACATTCTGTTACTTTCCCATTACCTTCCGCCCACCTCCTAATGATCCTTATGGCATTACTGCGGATGATTTGAAACTTGCTCTCCGAGAGTGTATGGCATCTAATCCCTATTTTGCAAAGATGGCATTGCCTCTCTTTTTAGAAAAATTCGCCACTGCTACGGGTGCTACTATGGTAAGTGAAAACCTCCATATTATATAGACCGTCTCTGACATCAAGAGCAGAAAGATCTAATGCTCACCATGGCCGCTTGTTTCCCAACTTACGGTGCCGATGCGGTCAATGAACGTAGCAAAGAACTCTGGGAGGGCATCAAGACCGAGATACTTTACTCCTCTGATTCAACTATTGAAGCCGCTGCCCTTTCTGCTCTTGAATCACTCATGCGCGCACTCTACCCTAATGAGGACAGTGTTCCGTCAGGTTTGGCGCAGGAGATCATTCAGGAATGTATGAAGTCCCTGGAGGAACCAGAAAAGAATCAGGCTTTAGGTTCGACCAAGATTATTGCCGCGATCTTCCGAGGTTCTCGTAAGTACACACATTTTGTTGTTTTTTAAACTAAAAATCGCTTGCAGCCTCGGCCGGTAAATTCGCCCTCTCGCAAGTATTCCCTCAGCTTTTCCGAACATTCAACACTCCCACTGTACCTTCTCACCGTGCTCCTCTCCTCACAGCCATCTCTTCAATTCTTCTCGCTTGTCAATCTACCTACAACTCTTCCTCTCGATCACATGAGCAAGAGCAAAATTTGGAACCCTATCGAGGGGACCTTTTGGATATTCTGAGGGAAGGTTTAAGGACGGATGGCTTGAAAGGACCGGCCATCAAAGGGTGTATTGCTCTTGTTGGTGTTCAAGGCTATTGGAGCCGAAAGGAAGTGGAGGATGTTGTTAGGGGGATTGACGAAATTCTGATCCATGACGAAAATCAGGAAATTAGGTAAATCAAGTTCTCTCCATCATACGAGAAACATGCGCTAAGTGGAGATGGAATAGACCGGAAGTCATTCAAGCACTTATCACAATCTCCAAATCCCATCCCACTGTCATCGAGTCGCTTACTCTCCCGCTCTTATTCCACAACCTTCCTAGCTCGGCGCCTTCCGTAGAGGACTTCACGGCGAGGGAGCGATATCGGTCTATCCTTGGTTCATTAGGGAGGCTCTGCATTCAGCCAGCTCTGTGGGGCACAATGATCGTGAGGGTCACTAGCAGACTTGACGTATTGGTCTCCGCTACTCCTGAAAACTCAGAGGGAGCTGATGTGGAAATGGACGACATAGATGCTAGGGAATGTAACATTGCCTATGCGTGGGACCTCCTCAACTCCTTGCTCACGGTGATAGAGGCGAAGGTCAAACAAAAGCATATGGATGTGGGCAAATATTACGAAGAGTTGATGCCGAGATTGCTGGGTTTGGTAGTAAGAGCGTCTCAGCAAAAGGTTGGCGAAAGCGGAGAACCTTTGTTCAAAGACAGGAGATTGGTGGCGATCGTAAGCAAGATTGAGGAAAAGATGATCTGGGAACTTGGCGCCGAGTATGTCGATTGCTTCAATTATTTGCGTAAATTGCAATTGACAATATGGCAGGAAACAAGAGAAACAGTTCAACCTTGTGTACAGAGCATTCGAGCAGGGAGAGATGGTTGGTATAGTACACGAAAAGTCAACGGTTCAATCTTCTAGCCCTTTACGTGTAAGTATAATGTCAGAGCATGGTGCCGGCGGTTAACGAGCCCTTAATTCAGACTAGCGCATCATCCGCAGAGCAAGACCTCATTGCGCTCTACTCTTCGGCCCTCCAAGGCCTTTCACCCCCTGTTTCTCTTCCATTGGCGTCATGCGGTGAGTATCTGAGAGGGAAGATCCACTGGACTATTCACGTCGCAAGGGATGACTGGCAGGTTAAATGGGGACTGCAGATGGTTTGTGCATTAGTGAATAAGAAGGACAATGGTGAGTTTCCTTCCAGTCTACCCTTCTTTATTAGTGCTGAGTTTATGAAGATCTCAAAGAAGCCTTAGAAGGGGTTTTGGAGAAGATTTGGGCAGAGGTGCAGGATACTACTCAAGACTTTGAGGTCAGACGCAGAGGGCTACTGGTTTACTTCCACGTAAGCTGTCTTTTGGTCCTTCTGACTACTCGTGCTGACATAAATATGTGGCGTTACAGATCATCAAAGCCCTTTCACTCCTACGCCAGCCATTAGCATACACAGCCCTTGACAAAGTCATTGAAGTGTTGGGATTGTTCAGCATGGACCCTGAGTTTGTCAGTGAGGCAGCGAGAGCTTTTGGTGTGTTGGCGAAGAAGGGTGACGGACATTTGATTGCCAAGGTGGGTCTGACGCTTTCCTCGCTTTGTGTGTGACAGAATAGAGACTAATTGTTTGTAGCTCCTTTACGCTCAAAAATTGTGGAACTTTGTGCTTCCGAAACTGATTGAAGGGGATAAGGAAGCTTCTGGTGAGCAGAACGATTATACGGAAAATAGAAGACAACTGACCAGGTAAACAGGCAAAGAAAGGATAGTGTACCTTGTCGCTTTTGCCTCTCTCTTGCCTCTTGTTCCTCCCTCTCTTTGTCTCTCCGACCTTCCTACTGTGAGTAACTTATGGATCAGAGGAAGTATGCTGCTAACCGTCCTGCAGATCCTCCCACTGATTCAACGATCCTTGACACTGTCGTCCCCTGTTCAGAGGACGAACGTGATCCACGCCCTCATCTCCATTCTTGAGACCCCTTCATCCCCATCTACTGATACTATCCTTCATTCTTCTGCCTCTTCCCTCGTTTCAGCCCTTCTAACCTCCTCCGTTCCATCTCCGGAAACCCCTACCTCCTCAAAAGTTAGACAATCCGCCCTCGCTTGCCTGGCCATTATTCCCGATACGATCAGGTTTGAAGTGCTGTATAAGCAGAAAGCAGAGGTGATCAAGGAGCTGGGAAATGCGGTGGACGACCGAATCAGAAATGTGAGAAAAGAAGCTGTTGAATGCAGGGCAAGGTGGTATAGGTATGGTCAGGCGACTTAGTTGTATCAATATCGCATAAAGGGTTTGTTAAATTTGGGGCATAGATTACAAGTACTTTTGCATACCAACAACCTAATTAACTACATGCAGATGAGCTCCCAAAAATCGAGATACAAACAGATACAAGCCCGAAGCACCTCTTCATTTTTAAGTCCACTATTCCAGCTGTCAACCATGATTACATTGAAGCCTCGTTCAGGTCTTGCCACTGAAAGGCCTGATCCGGGAACATCAAACCCCAGATATCCTGCATGTCGTTGAATGAGTTGAAAGGTGGGAAGGAGGGGTTTAAATCATTCTGGTCCAAAAGCGGCTCGGCACTCGGTTGCTCGCATTCTGCTTGAAGTGCGACTAATATGTCATGGCTCATGGCAGCTTCTGTCCATGTCAGACTTAAACGCGACATGTGATCGACCTGAACGGATAAGTTAGAACAAGGAGTTGATGGCTATAGTAGCTTACACATCGGTTGAAGTTCAAGAGGTCTGTGCTAGAAAAACCGATGTCTTTCGACTTGATATTACCCAGTAGGAAGATGGTGGCTGCACCAAAAATGGCGTTGACTAATACCTATCCTATCAGGCGGTTGTTTTTTGTTTTGTTTTCCCCTCTCCCATACTTACTCAGGTTATGATGGCAAAAGCGCAGACCGTGCACGCTTTCAAACAACTGATGAATATAGCCCCATGTCAGTAATTCTCTATGAGCCCGAAGCGAAGAAACGTACATCAAGGAGGTAAAGAATAGATTGAGCAGCCTGCTGGCATTTTTGCGCTGGAATGGTGGTCGAAGTCGATCGGTAAAAAGGTCGAAGAATAAAAATGACAACCAGATGGTATGTCATGAGGAGCAGTAAAACGTGCGGCAGTGGGTTCATATCTGGATGAGCCAGTGGGAAGCGGTCATGCCATGTCTCGAGCTGCTGCAAAAGGTCCCACGCCGATTCTTCCCTTGTCGACTCGCCATTGGAAGATGAGTATCTGATACTCATTAGGAAAGTTTCATCACGGCAGGTTGATTCACTTACAGAGTCTCTAACACCGAACGGCTGATTACAGCTAGTCTTGCCATCCAATGGAATGCGGTAGAGCGCATTGATCGAAGACCATTAACACTAAGCCCTGGAGACGGGGGTGTTACTGAATATAAGGGTACCGTAGGAGAGCTCCATAACACATCATCTAGAATGCTGTCGATCTGTGGAAAAGGTGCACTAGATGTATCGACGAGTATGGGTTGACGGCCAGCAGCGAGAGCCCGGATCTGCAATACCGCAGTCGATCGTTTAGCTACACCGTCGTAACCTTCAAAAGCGGCTTATATACGTACTGTGTCTTGCAGATACGTGGTCCAGAAAGCATATTCCCTTAAATTCCGCTCATCCGGGGTTATCTGACCTCTTCTAACATAGCTCTCACACTGTATTGTCTGTCAGCCAATCATGAAGTCGTGAATTCGAAAGATTTACATTGAGGTTTAGGCCCAACTTGATTCCCATCAGCACTTACACAGATTGTGAACCCTCAAACTTACTGCATGGACACCAGCTATAGCCATGCCGGAGTACAGATATCCTGTGGCATGTTGTCTGTCTCCAAGATTGAATTGATTTTCACAAGTTGACAATCGTACAAAATGTGCACAACTTTATAATGGTTAGCATATTCCTATCAACAAGTTAAATGAGCTCGGCTCACTTGGAAAACAAATTATAAGCTCGCAAAGAGCTCAATGCAGTGTGGTCGCACTCTTCAAATAACAAAGCCGAACAATGTCGCATGAAAATGGACTCATAGCTGCGCATCAAAGCGGGATGCTCCTGCTTGATCAACCGCAAGCCCAGGTACAGTACACAGCAATGTAAAAGAGGAGAGTAGTGAGCAGTCCGAATTGGAGGAGATTGACGATCGCGACCGGAGACTTGGGTCATATTGCATATATTGAGGTCCGTAATGAAAGCAGGCATGTCTACACTCAAGCACCATGGGGCATAAAAGGCGGAAAAGTAGTCCAAAGCTTGATCGTGGATCGTCTTGCTGATGTTGAGAGAGGATGGAAGATTACGGGACCAGTCAATCCAATCGCCCATTCGTGGCTCATGGGTGGAAGAGGCTTCTGTTTCTTGAAGACGTGAGCTAGCGCATGTCCACAGGGACGTGGGGCCATGCTGCACCAAGGCCGCATCGGCTTTACCGACCCTCTGGTAGAACATTAGAATGGAGTAGAGCGAATGCTTTTCAGTGCGAAAGTCTCGCACCTGAAATAGTTCATAGTCCGGCCCTCCTTCGACCTTCCGTAATCGTGAAGATGTAACAGGCAACGTATCGATATTGTGTAGCATCTGCCTTGCGGAAGTAGTCGAGCTAGGGGTCGTGTTTTTGGATCCCAAAGCCGCCGGTAACCTATCGATAGCATGATTCGTCGGTAACTCAGCCATTCTCGAGGAGCTTTCATTAGAGGGGGTTTGGATTATTGATTCGATAAGTCCAACATCTGACAAAGATTGTGTCGGAGGAGCAGCCATCGATCTTGAAGCTGTGGTAGCAGCCAGGAGGTTCTCCACGAGCTTCTCAAAACGATCCATCCGTGCATTAATGTCTTCAATATGTTCCAGGTTGGTCCTGAGAGCGACGCTGAATACCTCGTCCAGTGTTTGAACAAGTAGAGGTTCACTTACTTTCGACGGTCCTCATCCTTATATTCGCAAGCTGAGTCTCGGTTCTTACATATAGTGCACTGCGGAACCATTCCATCACAGCGTATTTTCCTATTGATCATGATTGTCAGCATATAGCTCATTATTCAAGAAGCTGAAAGGTATTATAATTTGCCTTCTTCAGAGGACTTGCCTTCTACGACACTCATCGCAAGCTCTTGAAGCATGACGGACCTGGCGTTTTGACGGTGGAAGCGCTGGACGGCTACTGCTCTCCTCAGAGTCTGATGCTCTATGCTTAGAAGGCATTATTACTGAGGCCTTGGGCCGGGCTATTATTAACAGTAACTTGAGGAATAGATTACAGACGACGACAGGAGATAAGGAAGAACACCTGACAATAATAATGCCTCCGCTTATTCTTGCCTGCGTTCAGAGTTCAGCGGCCAAATGTATGTCTTAATGTTATTTGACCATATTCCAAAAAGGGCTCAACAGTACTGGAGCTCATTCGTTCTCTTTCGAATTCGTTGTCTATATCATATGAAAGAATAGCAAGAATAGCAACGAATCTATACTTGGTGAATAACGCATTAGGGGAGGAGCATTATTCATCCTTCCATCGACGCGAGAGACTGGACGGAATACACTGTCTATTTTTATGTTATCACCACCATTACCATACTGCATCATCATGCATGTCAGCAGCAGCAGTCGTCGGGCTATTTCTTAGAGTGATGAGTCATTCCTGAATTCCTCCTGCTGTTTGTCGTTGTTGTTGACGGTCCTGCTGGCTGCCCCTATTTCTTCCATTCCTTCCAAGTTAAGAAGTTCACTACTACCCAAATGACATACGAAAACTCCAATATGCATTCACAATAAGAGCATCATTTAGTCCCTAAAGCGGGTTCATCGGACAGCATGGTTTTCATAGTCAGCTGATAAAGTGATAACTCGCTATTGCTTTTTAATAAGGTAGGAAAGCAGTTGTCAAATATACCTTCTGACCGGGAATTAAGCCTTCGGAGTTCGGCATCCCTGATCAACTTCTAGAAGAGGCGGATTTCCCGGGAATCGATTCCCGTTTTCTACTGACCGCAACAATGAGAGCGCGATAAGGGGGAAACATGATCATTCGCCTGAATGCATCTTCTCAAGCTTAGTCTATAAAGGTGAGATACACTCTGAAAAACGAATGGCCTTTATCCCCCAATACGATGTCAAACCCCGGTTCAATGGATCGAATGGAGGCTGACTACGACGTTGAAAAGGTCGACCTCGCCAGGCACGACGTTCTCTATGTTTCAGACGTAGCTCCTGTCGCAACAGGAAAACAGCTGGATGAGAGGCAGAATCGCAATGTAGGTGGCGGCTCGTTTTATTAATGGAAAGCGCGCTGATGCATTGTTTATCTTCCAGTATGATGCTGCTGCAATCTTCTTCGCTGAGCTTGCTCGGCGCCCAGATGCTGACGAACTGATGGCCCCTTGGACCCCAAAAGAAGAGGAAGCTGTTAAGCGCAAGGTCTGTATTGTGTTAAGGGGCTAAGATTAAAACTGATGCAGTACTGCAGCTTGATTTGATCGTCCTTCCATTGGTTACGATATCTCTTCTCCTCGGAGGTACCGATAAGGTGATTCTTAGTACGGCCGCGACTTTCGGCTTGAAGACCGATCTTCATCTGGTCGGTCAGCAGTACTCTTGGGCCAGCTCAATCAGTAAGCTTCACTCATATCAGGCAGATGTAACTATCACTAACTCTGACTAGTTTTCTTTGGATCTATGCTCACTGTTCTCCCTCAAACATGGTTATGCCAAAGGCTTCCGACCGGAAAGGTGATTATACTATTTGTATATTTTCGATATCACACTGAAACTTTTCAGATCTTTGCCACAAACGTCTTCTTCTTTGGTGTCATGACGTTCGCTATCATGGGCGCAAAGAACGTCAGTTGAATATCGTACCACTTCGTTGGAGTGTGAAGTTAACCTTTTACAGGCTGCTTCCTTACAAGCTATCCGTTTTATTTTGGGTATGTTTGAGGGCATGAATACTTCTGGTGCAGGTTTGGTCGTAAGTCTCGTTGTTTATTGTAAGATTCTGGCTTATGCCAAGTATCTTCTACTAGATTAATATGTGGTGGCCCAAAGAAGAGCAAGGTTGGCGTACTGTCCTCATATTCAACACTTTCTCATCGGTTCTCAACGGCCTATTTTCGTAAGTATCTTCTCTTTGAGAAGGCAGGCACCCGCTGAAACTCCTATTAGCTATGCCGTGCAGTTTTATACACCAACAAAGCTCCTATCTAGATGGCAATTGTTGTACCTCATCACAGCGTGAGTTCCTTCATGCACCTTTAGGACATCTCAGAGTTAAAGATAGGGCTGATATGGTGTAGCTGTATCTCTGTTGCCTTCGGCGTGGTCGACTGGTTCTGCCTTCCAGCTAACGCTACCAAGGCATGGTGGCTTGTAAGTAGCTGTTATCTCCAGCCTGATGATTGCTTACTGTCTACAATCAACCAGACCGACCGCCAGAAATACATTGCCGTCCAGAGGTTGGCTAAAAATCAGACAGGAATGGTTAATACCCATGTGAGTGAGCTGCTTTCAAAAACTGTCAATATCTGCTGACTCATGGAAGTTCAAATGGGACCATGTCAAAGAGGCTCTTTTGGATCTTCGCACATATCTTTACTTCCTGATCAGTATCACGTAGGTCCGTACTTCTCGCAAAAGTTCAACTCTAATGGCATTAATTTAGTTTGAACATCCCCAACGGCGGCTTAAGCGGTTTCTATTCCATCGTGATTCAAGGGTTGAATTTCAACACCAAACAGCTTTCCCTCTTGAACATCCCGACCGTATGTCCCTTCCGATCCAATTATTGAACAGCTCGAGCTGACATGTAACGCTGATAGGGTGTCATCGGATGGATTGCCGCTTTATTTTGGGTCTTCCTAGCCAAGTATACTCGACAGCCTCTTCTTTGTGCCATGGGATCAGTCCTGGTGTGTCTTGCTGGAACCATCGTCCTAAAAGTAGTACCCAAATCAAACATCGGTGGCTCTCTAGCGGCTCTTTACATCGTATACATGTACTGGGCGCCATACATGGTGTTCGGGCAACTTCTCATGTATGCTAACGTTGGCGGCACCAGTAAGAAAGTAGCTGTTTTCACAATTTCTTATCTAGGTGAGACTCATTCTTCCAGCGATTTATTCAACGCTAACGTTTTGCAGGGTACTGTGTCGGTAATCTGGTTGGCCCTCAGTCCTTCCTCTCGAGAGAAGCACCGGGCTACCCCACAGCGTACACTGTGATGTTGGCAGGTTACTGCGTCTCAATCGGGTTAATGAGTCTTTATGGATTTCTTTGCTGGAGGGACAATAAGAAGAAGGTTGCCCAAGGTACCGAATGGCAGAAGAGCGTAACGAGTCAAGACACTACGGTCCCTGAAGAATGGAAGGATTTGACGGACAAGCAGGTAAGTCGGACATACTAACTACCATTTGCTTGTGATGGAAGTTTATTGAAACATTGCAGAACCCCAAGTTCCGATACACCTTCTGATGTCAGGAGAACGAGAGGGTGAGGGCAATGGCTCTTTGATTTTAATATGATACATAAGCTATTCTGAATTCGGCTTTGTTCGTTGGAACATGGTGTATGAATCGTCTTGAGTTGTAGATTAGTAGGATTGTCTTTAAGTACGTAGTTGTGCTTGGTTATGTCAAATTGTTGCCCATAATTCATCCGAGCAAGCACAGGAAACCAAATAGAACATCAACAACCAATTGAAACCGTTTACCGTCGGCCGTCGAAGAAACGAACTGTTGTCATGCCCGCCGGAGGATTATCTATTCCTTATTTGGTTCTCAACTTTAGAGCACTCCGCTGGCGGACATATCTCTCTTTTTTGGAGGGAATCTTTATTTTCCGTTCGTTCGTTCGTTCTGCTGCAGGCCTTTCGTTTTGACTTTTCCAATCCGGTATTCAGTACAAAAGCAACTTGTCGCAAATACCATACCTTCAGGGAGGATATGATGGTCCACGGGATCATTGTTGCTTGGGTGTTAGGTCATGCAAACAATGATATCCGGCTTTCGACAGAAGGGGAACGCCTCGACGGGTTTCGTTTCCCGAGCCCGGAACAGTACAACGGGTTCATGATTCCGCATAGTCATGGGCTTATCTTAGGCTTTTTCATCATCATACTCACTCTATTTTAAACACTATCGGGAACCTGTTCCCGTCTGTGAAAGTAGCTTGAGCCGCTCACTTGTGTCTCCGGTGATAACATTCAAAACGTGAGCGAGAGAGGTCATTTTCGCTTGTACAACCTCTAGCTCTTACATCACATCCATCAACTTAACCATTATGCCTGCACCAGTGAGCGACAAAGTCAAGATTTGCATTGATCGAGGGGGTACTTTCTGTGTAAGTTCTGTTAGAGTACCCACGAACAGATGTTGACCGGCGAGTAGGACATAATTGCTTTGAGTGAAAGCAAAGGAGACCATTTGGTCAAGCTATTGAGTGTAGATCCTGACAAGTACATTTTGCTTTTATCTGTATTCGTTCCCAGCTAATCTTAATAGCTACGCCGATGCGCCCACCGAGGGTGTCCGTCGTGTTCTGGAGTGGTTCACAGGCGAAAAGATCCCTCGTAACCAGCCTATCGACACCTCCAAGATTGAATACCTCCGCATGGGCACAACTGTGGCTACTAATGCACTTCTAGAGCGGAAAGGGGAGCGATGTGCTTTGCTAATTGTGAATGTTTTGATCTCCTTTGGTAACAGACAACTGATTGGGTGTATCTAGAACAAAGGCCATACCGATGCACTTGAGATAGCTTTCCAAACTCGCCCTTTCCTCTTCCAGCTTGCGGTTAAAAAGGTGACATTCCTCATTTGAATTGGACCTCGAGCTAATAAATGCGTTCAGCCCGATGTACTCTACTCCAAGGTTGTCGAGATTGACGAACGTATCATTCCGGAGTGGCAGGAATTTGTTGAAGAAGGTCGAATGGTAGCTGAGAACGGTGACAGGCTGATCAAGACGAGTAGCGGCGTGACAGTACGAGAATTGAAACCGTTAGGCGAGTTGCTGCTATGTAATACTGTAAGATATGCTAACACCTAGCAGACGAGGAAGAAGTGCTAAATCAGCTCAAAGATTTATTTGAAGAAGGTTACCGATCCCTTGCAATTGTTCTCGCCCACTCGTACCTTCTTCCAGATGATGAGCAACGTATTGCACAAATGGCCTGGGGCATGGGTTTTACGAATGTCAGTGTCTCATCCAGTATTGAGGCGAAGATTGGCTTCATTGCTCGCGGTCAATCAACTACTGCAGACGCCTATCTCACTCCCGAGGTCAAACGCTACCTCCAAGGCTTTGTCAAAGGTTTCAAGAATAGGCTGGAAGGATCACAGTGCAAGGTATCTTTTATGCAGTCAGATGGTGCTTTGGCCGATTTCAAAAGCTTCTCTGGTCTGAGGGCAATCCTCTGTGAGTCTCACGCTTTTATACTGTGTAAAGTAAGGGCTGACCAAGGGCTAGCTGGACCCGCCGGAGGTGTTGTCGGATACGCTCGTACTTCATATGACCCACTGGAAGGTTCACCGGTGGTTGGTTTTGATATGGGTGGAACTGTGATTTTTTTCTTTTATTCTCTTATATTGCATATGCGCTGATACAATGATAAATAGTCTACCGACGTATCGCGTTACAATGGCTCGTACGAACATGTGTTTGAGACGACCACTGCCGGTATCGCCATACAGGTACCTCAGTTAGATATCAACACCGTTGCGGCTGGAGGAGGGTCCATCCTGACCTATAGAAACCAAATATTCAACGTTGGTCCGGAATCGGCTGGTGCTCATCCCGGGCCTGCTTGTTATCGCAAAGGAGGACCTTTGACCGTGACCGATGCCAACCTTTTCCTTGGTCGATTGCATATCGACTCATTCCCTAAGAGTATGTGTAACCCTTGCAGACCGGCTTTGGCTGACTTTCAATAGTATTCGGCCCCAGCGAAGACATGCCCCTTGACTACGACATCGTCTGTCAAAAATTCGAGGAATTGACAACTTCCATCAACAAAGAGAATGAATCAAACCTTTCTCCTGCAGAAGTCGCCTTGGGGTTTATCAACGTTGCCAACTCTTCCATGGCTCGTCCGATCCGGGGTCTTACTGAGCAGAGAGGTTTCCGTACTAGTGCTCACAACCTGAGCTGTTTTGGTGGTGCAGGGGGTCAACATGCTACTGCTCTCGCTGCGCTTCTGGGGATGCACTATGTGATTGTTCACAAGTACGTCTCCCAGAGACTGCTTATGACCGTTGGCTAACGTCGAACACAGGTATTCCTCCATCCTTTCTGCGTATGGTATGGCTCTCGCGGAGGTTGCGGTCGACGTTTCCGAACCATTTGTCCAAGAGTTTTCGATGTCAGCCATGCCAGCTACTGAGGAGCGTTTAGGTGCTCTGAGGGCCCGAGCATTAAAGAAGTTGTCTGACCAAGGTGTCCAAGAACGAACTGTTGTGTACGATGATTACCTGAATCTTCAATATGCAGGCTCCGACACCACTTTGATGATCCTTCGCCCCGCAGATGGCGACTTTGCTCGTGCTTTCGTGGAAGAGCATAAGCGAGAGTTTGCATTCACCCTCGATGCTCCTATCATGATTGCCGCTGTCCGCGTACGGGCTACCTCCAAGACCACCTCCCTTGATCTTAGCGAACAATCACCATACGTGGATGAGCTCCGACAGCTGGAGGCCAGTAAGATCACTCCCCTTAAACCACAGCCTTTCGCTTCAAACTCAGTGTACTTTGAGGAATTGGGCAAGTTTACAGACGTGCCTTTGTATCGATTGCAAGATCTAGTCCCTGGGATGAAGGTCGCTGGGCCTTCCATCATCCTCGATAACACTCAAACAGTTGTGCTGCACCCTCAAAACACAGCCAAAATTCTCAAGTCTCATGTTTTGTAAGTTGTCTGTCGTCATCTGTGCAGCTTTCTGACAATAGTATCAGTATCGATGTAGGCTTAGGTCCGAGAAAGGCAGTTGACCTTAATTCCGTCGATCCCATCCAATTGTCTATCTTCAGTCACCGCTTCATGGGTATCGCCGAACAGATGTGTCGTGCTTTACAAAAGACTGCTGTTTCTGTTTCTATCAAGGAACGTCTCGAGTAAGTAATGCTCACACATGGCTTTATGTTGCTAACGTTATTCAGCTTCTCATGTGCTCTTTTCGATGCTGGCGGGGAACTAGTTGCCAACGCACCAAATGTGCCGGCTCATCTTGGGTCCATGCAGTACGCTGTTGTGTATCAGGCCAATAGGCGTAAAGGGGAGCTTCGGCCTGGGGACCTTTTGGTATCCAATACCCCGGAAGCCGGAGGTGGCCATCTTCCCGATATCACTGTAGGACTTACTTATCTCTCATGAACAAACACTAATGACCACGTTAGGTGATTCAACCTGTCTTTGATGACGCTGGAAAGGATATCGTATTTTGGGTGGCTGCTCGAGGACATCATACCGACATTGGTGGACTTGGAGGCAACTCTCACCACCCAGACCAATCTGTTCGTGCGGAGGAGGGGGTGGCTTTCGAATCAACCTTTGCCATACGAGACGGAGTTTTCAACGAACAAGAGATTGTTGACATTTTCATGAAGGCAGGCGATTATCCCGGCTGCAAGCCAACAAAACGGATCGACCACAACTTATCCGACCTCAAGGCCCAATGTTCCGCATGTGCTGTGGGTACTACCCAACTGCACGCTTTGTTTGATGAGTATGGTAAGGACGTCGTCCATTTCTACATGAAAGGTAAGCATAATCCCGGTCTCCTTCGCTTACGAGCATTCTAACATATTCTTTAGCTATTCGAGACAACGCCGAAGCGTGTACACGAGATGCCCTCAAATCTTATGCTGGTCGTACTTTCAGAGCCACAGATCACTTTGATGATGGTACAGTGGTCAAGCTCAAGATCGACATTGATGAGAATGGTACTGGAACATTTGATTTTACCGGTACCGGACCCGAGGTTTTGGCCAACTTCAATGCACCAGAGGCCATCACGCGCTCTGGTCTCTTGTACTGCTTACGGACCATGTCTGGGACAGATATTCCCATGAACGCTGGCGTGCTTGCTCCATTGAACATTATCATCCCCCAAGGATCTGTCTTATCCGCTTCTGAAGATGCTGCCGTATCACAAGGGTAAGCTAATAGCATTACCAGCTGAACAGTCAAAACTGACAACTTCCAGTAATGGTGAAGTGGCTCAGCGTGTTGCCGATATTGTCTTTACTGCCTTCAACGTCATGTCTGGGTCTCATGGTTCTATGAACGGTACCCATTTGATGTATAAGAAGCATACTTGGGCTGAGACCAGTGGGTCATCTCCTCAGCATATTAATCACACTTCTGACAGCTTGCAGCATGTGGCGGCGCGTCGGCAGGACCTACTTGGGACGGTCAATCGGCCGTTCATACAAATATGACCAACACCCGTATCGGCGATCTCGAGCTTCTTGAGACCCGATTCCCAGCCATCCTTCGAGAATTCAGTATTCGCCGAGGCACAGGTGGTGCAGGTAGATACCGAGGAGGTGATGGAATTTGTCGAATTTATGAGGCAAGAGTAGCAATGGAAGCAAGTCATGATGGGCAGCGACGTGTTATCGCACCCCATGGCTCATCAGGCGGCCTTGATGGAGAAAGGGGAGCTTCCTATCTGAAGAAAAAGAAACTCAACGGGGGGTATCGTGTTGTCAAGCTGAAGCCGGCTCACCAAGTCCAGTAAGTTCAAATTTACTAATCGCAGGTCATGTTCGCTAATGAGATGTGCAGGATGCAAGTAGGAGAGCAGCTGATTGTGCACACAGCGGGTGCTGGCGGCTGGGGAACTCCGGTGGACCTCATTGAAGAAGGATATAATAGAGAGGGTAATAATTATAACCATGTCAAGTCCAAGGAGGGAAGCAAGCCACCACCTTTCACAAGAGGAAACGGTAGTGTATCTCAGTGGGGTCAGGCTCAAGCCGAGTGTGACTGATTAATTTAACATTGGTTATTCGAGATTCCTTCTGATGTATAAATTATCTTGAGATCTATGTTCACTGGGTTGGGGAGAGGTCGACGAGTTGGGTTGAACGAGAGGATGTCAGGAAGTCAAGAGAAAGCGCGCCGGTCACGGGGTATCACGATCCCAGGGACAACAACGAAGAAGGATGGGTGGTGGTAAGACCCGGAAATAATTGACAAGTACAGATTGCGATGTTCAAATTCGTTCATTAGTCCTCGCTGTTATATATTAGCTTCCTCGTGGGACGATCGGCGGTTTTGGCCGCTACTTGCTGCTGTTATTTATGCAGCCTACTAGCTCTTGCTCCCGTACGGTCGTTCATTTAATTTGTCCGTCATGTGTGGCCAACATTAACCACCATAGCTCTCAATAAGGGTAGCCAGTTAGCAAAATAACAAATGATAAAGCTTAGTATCACCACGAATTAATGACATATGGTTGGCTAAGGCAAAATTGCCTATTTTTCAGCGAGAAACTTCGCACCGGTGGATACAGTAGAATAACAGATGGCAGCTTCTTTCATTCCAGTTTCCCCTACGAATTCCTGCATCCCAAAACTACAAATGATCCATACACCCAGACACCAAAAGAGCCGGCACAGTGGCACTATCCTGACCAGATCACATTTCCCTTTTTTTTTAACAACCCAGAGTTTATTTACTTCTAAGCCTCCTGCTGTTGCTTCTTGGCAGCCTGCTCCTTCTGCCATTGCCAGATAAGGGCCTTGCCGTAGTCTTCACAGTTGGGGAGACGGTTAATGGTGTGAATGTGGCACTTGGCTGGGGAGGTGTTGGTGAGGAAGATACCGCAGTGGAAGTCAAACTGGACGGATTAGGTCAGTTGTAATCAAAAGTGAACTGGGAAAGGGAATGTACCTCGCAGAAGGTGACAGGAGAATGAACCCTGAAGTAATAAGGGTCACTGAGACCGTACTTGCCGATCCAAGCAAAGTACGTCTGATCCTCAAACTTCCTGACACGATCCATCTTAGCCTTGAGAACTTTCTCGGGAAGGTAGGTGTTGAAAGCCTGGACGATAGCATAGACCTCCTCTCTCTGGAGGGGGGTAAGCTTGGAGATGGGAACGCCTTCGAAAGGAACGATTCTGTTGTCCTGTCGGGCACCACCGAGGTGTCTGCCAAAAAAAGAGAATTAGAAAGGGGTTCACAAGATAGAGGCGGATCAACTAACCGTTCGTCAAAGGCCGCCCACCTGTGCTCGGGGATACCGTGAGCAAGGTCCATACCCTCACAGAGCTGAGCCAACTTCCGGTTCTCCTCGCTAAGGTCCCTCATCAAAGTGAGAGCTCGGACTTC